>NC_074688.1:8119620-8192120 GCF_029448725.1 Salvelinus fontinalis | reverse complement strand
CCTCTTTAGTGACAGTATTGGGTGTGAAATATTTAACCTCACCCAAGCAATTAGTGGGGGCGAGAGAGAATGGGGGAGAGGGGGGGTGAGAGAGAGGGGGAGAAAAGGGGGTGGAGAGAGGGGGGAGAGAGGGGGGAACGAGACATTCCCTATCTCTCCTTCAGTGAACAAACAAAGTGGAGAATTCTGGGAAACATCTCCACGGTAAGGAATGTGAGAAGTAAACATCTGTCCACAAAAGAGAGAATTACAATCTGTCATTCCTTTATCTCAGCGTTCTACAGTCATCAGCTCATATAGACACAGCCTCCCCTAGCAACCAAACAAGAGAGGGGGGAGGGGCTCTGTTCACAAACACAAACAGACCCCACAGAGCCCCAGGACAGAAACACAATTAGATCCAAACAAATCATGAGAAAACAAAAAGATAATTACTTGACACATCGGAAAGAATTAACAACAAAATACCTGTGCACTGTGACTGACCCAAACTTAAGGAAAGCTTTGACTATGTACAGACTCAGTGAGCATAGCCTTGCTATTGAGAAAGGCCGCCTTAGGCAGACCTGGCTCTCAAGAGAAGACAGGCTATGTGCACACTGCCCATAAAATGAGGTGGAAACTGAGCTGCACTTCCTAACCTCATGCCAAATGTATGACCATATTAGAGACACATATTTCTCTCAGATTACACAGACCAACAGAGTTCGAAAACAAACCTGATTTTGATATACTGCCATATCTATTGGGTGAAATTCCACAGTGTGCCATCACAGCAGCAAGATGTGACCTGTTGCCACAAGAAAAGGACAACCAGTGAAGAACAAACACCATTGTAAATACAACCCATATTTATGTTAATTTATGTACTTTAACTAATAGCATATCATTACAACACTGGAAATTGACATAATATGACATTTGAAATGTCTTTATTCTGATGATTTATCACTCCAGTGTTAATCTGCTAAATTGTAATTATTCGATTTATTGCCTACCTCCTCATGCCTTTTGCACATATTGTATATAGATCCCAGCCATCCTACAATCTAAGCTTGATGCCCTCAATCTCACACAAATTATCAATGAACCTACCAGGTATCACCCCAATTCCGTAAACACGGGTACCCTCATAGACATCATCCTAACCAACTTGCCCTCCAAATACACCTCTGCTGTTTTCAACCAAGATCTCAGCGATCACTGCCTCATTGCCTGTATCCGTAATGGGTCAGCGATCAAACGACCTCCACTCATCACTGTCAAACGCTCCCTGAAACACTTCAGCGAGCAGGCCTTTCTAATCGACCTGGCCGAGGTATCCTGGAAGGATATTGATCTCATCCCGTCAGTAGAGGATGCCTGGATATTTTTTTTAAATGCCTTCCTCACCATCTTGAATAAGCATGCCCCATTCAAGAAATTTAGAACCAGGAACAGATATAGCCCTTGGTTCTCTCCTGACCTGACTGCCCTTAACCAACAGAAAAACATCCTATGGCGTTCTGCATTAGCATCGAACAGCCCCCGTGATATGCAACTTTTCAGGGAAGCTAGAAACCAGTATACACAGGCAGTTAGAAAAGCCAAGGCTAGCTTTTTCAAGCAGAAATTTGCTTCCTGCAACACAAACTCAAAAAAGTTCTGGGACACTGTAAAGTCCATGGAGAATAAGAACACCTCCACCCAGCTTCCAACTGCACTGAAGATAGGAAACACTGTCACCACCGACAAATCCACTATAATTGAGAATTTCAACAAGCATTTTTCTACGGCTGGCCATGCTTTCCACCTGGCTACCCCTACCCCGGTCAACAGCACTGGCCTCCCCTCTGCTACTCGCCCACGCCTTCCCCATTTCTCTTTCTCCCAAATACAGTCAGCTGATGTTCTGAAAGAGCTGCAAAATCTGTACCCTTACAAATCAGCCGGGCTAGATAATCTGGACCCTTTCTTTCTAAAACTATCTGCTGAAATTGTTGCCACCCCTATTACCAGCCTTTTCAACCTCTCTTTCGTGTCGTCTGAGATTCCCAAAGATTGGAAAGCAGCTGCGGTTATCCCCCTCTTCAAAGGGGGGGACACTCTTGACCCAAACAGCTACAGACCTATATCTATCCTACCCTGCCTTTCTAAGGTCTTCGAAAGCCAAGTCAACAAACAGATTACCGACCATCTCGAATCCCACCATACCTTCTCCGCTATGCAATCTGGTTTCAGAGCTGGTCATGGGTGCACCTCAGCCACGCTCAAGGTCATAAACGATATCTTAACCGCTATCGATAGGAAACAGTACTGTGCAGCCATATTCATTGACCTGGCCAAGGCTTTTGACTCTGTCAATCACCACATCCTCATCGGCAGACTCGACAGCCTTGGTTTCTCTAATGATTGCCTCGCCTGGTTCACCAACTACTTCTCTGATCGAGTTCAGTGTGTCAAATCGGAGGGTCTGTTGTCCGGACCTCTGGCAGTCTCTATGGGGGTGCCACAGGGTTCAATTCTTGGACCGACTCTCTTCTCTGTATACATCAATGATGTCGCTCTTGCTGCTGGTGAGTCTCTGATCCACCTCTACGCAGACGACACTATTCTGTATACTTCTGGCCCTTCTTTTGACACTGTGTTAACAACCCTCCAGGCGAGCTTCAATGCCATACAACTCTCCTTCCGCGGCCTCCAATTGCTCTTAAATACAAGTAAAACTAAATGCATGCTCTTCAACCGATCGCTGCCTGCACCTGCCCGCCTGTCCAACATCACTACTCTGGACGGCTCTGACTTAGAATATGTGGACAACTACAAATACCTAGGTGTCTGGTTAGACTGTAAACTCTCCTTCCAGACTCACATCAAGCATCTCCAATCCAAAGTTAAATCTAGAATCGGCTTCCTATTCCGCAACAAAGCATCCTTCACTCATGCTGCCAAACATACCCTTGTAAAACTGACCATCCTACCAATCCTCGACTTCGGTGATGTCATTTACAAAATAGCCTCCAAAACCCTACTCAATAAATTGGATGCAGTCTATCACAGTGCCATCCGTTTTGTCACCAAAGCCCCATATACTACCCACCACTGCGACCTGTACGCTCTCGTTGGCTGGCCCTCGCTTCACACTCGTCGCCAAACCCACTGGCTCCAGGTCATCTACAAGACCCTGCTAGGTAAAGTCCCCCCTTATCTCAGCTCGCTGGTCACCATAGCAACGCCCACCCGTAGCACGCGCTCCAGCAGGTATATCTCTCTGGTCACCCCCAAAACCAATTCTTCCTTTGGCCGCCTCTCCTTCCAGTTCTCTGCTGCCAATGACTGGAACGAACTACAAAAATCTCTGAAACTGGAAACACTTATCTCCCTCACTAGCTTTAAGCACCAGCTGTCAGAGCAGCTCATAGATTACTGCACCTGTACATAGCCCATCTATAATTTAGCCCAACAACTACCTCTTTACCTACTGTATTTATTTATTTTGCTCCTTTGCACCCCATTATTTCTATCTCTACTTTGCACCTTCTTCCACTGCAAACCAACCATTCCAGTGTTTTTTTTACTTGCTATATTGTATTTACTTCGCCACCATGGCCTTTTTTTATATTTTTATTTATTAATATATTTTATTTGCCTTCACCTCCCTTATCTCACCTCACTTGCTCACATTGTATATAGACTTATTTTTCACTGTATTATTGACTGTATGTTTGTTCTACTCCATGTGTAACTACGTGTTGTTGTATGTGTCGAACTGCTTTGCTTTATCTTGGCCAGGTCGCAATTGTAAATGAGAACGTGTTCTCAATTTGCCTACCTGGTTAAATAAAGGTGAAATAAATAAAATAAAAAATTCTCTTTTTTTCTACCATGTTATTGACTTGTTTATTGTTTACTCCATGTGTAACTCTGTGTTGTTGTCTGTTCACACTGCTATGCTTTATCTTGGCCAGGTCGCAGTTGCAAATGAGAACTTGTTCTCAACTAGCCTACCTGGTTAAATAAAGGTGAAATAAAAAAATAAAAAAATACAATTATTTTGGAACTTGTGTTCTCCAGGTTCATCTCTCTGTAGGTGATGGCTTTGTGAAGGAAAGTTTGGGAATCGCTTCATTTAGGTGGTTATACACGGAGGATATTTTTGCAGAATTCTGCATGCAGTCTCAATTTGGTGTTTGTCCCATTTTGTGAATTCTTGGTTGGTGAGCGGACCCCAGACCTCACAACCATAAAGGGCAATGGGTTCTATAACTGATTCAAGTATTTTTAGCCAGATCCTAGTTGGTATGTCGAATTATATGTTCCTTTTGATGGCATAGAAGGCCCTTCTTGCCTTTTATCTCAGCTTGTTCACAGCTTTGTGGAAGCTACCTGTAGCGCTGATGTTTAGGCCGAGGTATATATCGTTTTTTGTATGCTCTTGGGCAACGGTGTCTAGATGGAATTTGTATTTGTGCTCCTGGCAAATTGACCTTTTTTTGGAACACAATTATTTTTGCCTTACTGAGATTTACTGTCAGGGCCCAGGTCTGTCAGGGCCCAGGTCTGTCAGGGCCCAGGTCTGTCAGGGCCCAGGTCTGTCAGGGCCCAGGTCTGGCATAATCTGTGCAGAATATCTAAGTGCTGCTGTATGTCCTCCTTGGTTGGGGACAGAAGCACCAGATCATCATTAAACAGTAGAGATCATCTCTTCCACTCTCTCTCTCTGTTCCTCCTCATCCCATCTCATCACCTCTCTCTCTATGTCCCACCCCATCCCCATCTCTTCACCTCTCTCTCTCTCTGTCCCTCCTCATCCCCGTCTCTTCACCTCTCTCTCTCTCTCTGTCCCTCCCCATCCCCGTCTCTTCACCTCTCTCTCTCTCTCTCTCTCTGTTCCTCCCCATCCCATCTCATCACCGCTCTCTCTATGTCCCACCCCATCCCCATCTCTTCACCTCTCTCTCTCTGTCCCTCCTCATCCCCGTCTCTTCACCTCTCTCTCTCTGTCCCTCCTCATCCCCGTCTCTTCACCTCTCTCTCTCTCTCTCTGTTCCTCCCCATCCCATCTCATCACCTCTCTCTCTCTGTCCCTCCCCATCCCTGTCTCTTCACCTCTCTCTCTGTCCCTCCTCATCCCCGTCTCTTCACCTCTCTCTCTCTCTCTCACTCTGTCCCACCCCATCCCCATCTCTTCACCCCTCTCTCTCTCTGTCCCTCCTCATCCCCGTCTCTTCACCTCTCTCTCTCTCTCTCTGTCCCTCCCCATCCCCATCTCTTCACCTCTCTCTCTCTCTCTGTCCCTCCCCATCCCTGTCTCTTCACCTCTCTCTCTCTGTCCCTCCTCATCCCTCTTTTCACCTCTCTCTCTCTCTCTCTATCGCTCCCGATCCCATCTCTTCACCTCTCTCTCTGTTCCTCCCCACCCCATCTTTTCACCTATCTCTCGCTCTCTGTCCCATCCCATCCCCATCTCTTCACCTCTCTCTCTCTCTCTGTCCCTCCCCATCCCGTCTCTTCACCTCTCTCTATCCCTCCTCATCCCTCTCTTCACCTCTCTCTCTCTCTCTGTCCCTCCCCATCCCGTCTCTTCACCTCTCTCTCCCTGTCCTCTCTCTCTCTCTCGACAGACAGACATACTGTACTGTCATCTCACTATCTACGCCATCACCTAAACTACATACGTCCTTTCTAGCTGGGTCACACCCACATTCATGTGAGCAGGGATCTCCAAGCAGAGAGAGATGCACACATTACACTCCCACCTCTTACCCCCTGGTTAAAATAATAAAGGAATGACATTCTTTATTAAACATATATGCTGATTTTATTTACAACTTATTTGACAGAGGATGTGCCTTACAACTCAGTGGTTGAACAGATGTCAACATGTCCCAACCAGATGCACCAGCAGTGTTATTCATGGGCCTAGATGACAGACAACTCACACATGTCAACATGTCCCAACCAGATGCACCAGCAGTGTTATTCATGGGCCTAGATGACAGACAACTCACACATGTCAAATCATTTACCAAAAAGAGAAAAAAGCCAACAGAAATGTGAACGTCCTAAACTTGTGAATAATACCAAACAGTACAACATAGTATGGTCTTTACAACTGAATATATCTCAATTTTACATATTTAATATAGCTATAGGCCTTTTTACATACAAGTTATTTTGTACAGAGTTTTATGCAATAACAGATCCACAGGTTATCTTACACATACTTCTTTCTCACACACACACACACACACACACACACACACACACACACACACACACACACACACACACACACACACACACACACACACACACACACACACACACACCCTTTTTGACAGGTTATTTTACATGACGAAGTTCTTTGGTGTAGAACTCCAACATGGGACGTTTGATTACTGTTTGAATGCTGGATGACTGTATCTTTAATGCTTTAACCTCACAGCGAAATCAATGACATCAAAAACACGTTTCAAGGAAAAGTATGTTTACAACAGTATTCGATTGAAGCCTGTCAATTCTTACTTGTAACAAGCCAATGTGTGTGTGTGTGAGAGAGAGAAATGGGGTTGGGGACAGAGAGACAGGATCCTAAGGTTATTGAGCTGTGTGTGTGTGTGTGTGTGAGAGAGATGGGGTTGAGATACAGGATCCTAAGGTTATTGAGGTGTGTGTGTGAGAGAGAGAGAAATGGGGTTGGGGACAGAGAGATAGGATCCTAAGGTTATTGAGCTGTGTGTGTGTGTGTGTGTGTCAAAGAGAGATGGGGTTGGGGACAGAGAGATAGGATCCTAAGGTTATTGAGCTGTGTGTGTGAGAGAGAGAGAGATGGGGTTGGGGACAGAGAGACAGGATCCTAAGGTTATTGAGGTGTGTGTGTGAGAGAGAGAGAGATGGGGTTGGGGACAGAGAGATAGGATCCTAAGGTTATTGAGCTGTGTGTGTGTGTGTGTGTGTGTGTGTGTGTGTGAGAGAGAGAGATGGTGTTGGGGACAGAGAGACAGGATCCTAAGGTTATTGAGCTGTGTGTGAGAGAGAGAGAGATAGGGTTGGGGACAGAGAGATAGGATCCTAAAGTTATTGAGGTGTGTGTGTGTGTGTGTTTGTGTGTGTGAGAGAGAGATGGGGTTGGGGACAGAGAGACAGGATCCTAAGGTTATTGAGGTGTGTGTGTGTGTGTGAGAGAGAGAGAGATGGGGTTGGGGACAGAGAGATAGGATCCTAAAGTTATTGAGGTGTGTGTGTGTGTGTGTGTGTGTGTGTGTGTGTGTGTGTGTGTGTGTGTGTGTGTGTGTGTGTGTGTGTGTGTGTGTGTGTGTGTGTGTGTGTGTGTGTGTGTGTGTGTGTGTGAGAGATGGGGTTGGGGACAGAGAGACAGGATCCTAAGGTTATTGAGGTGTGTGTGTGAGAGAGAGATAGGATCCTAAGGTTATTGAGATGTGTGTGTGTGTGTGTGTGTGTGTGTGAGAGAGAGATAGGATCCTAAGGTTATTGAGGTGTGTGTGTGAGAGAGAGAGAGAGAGAGAGAGAGAGATGGGGTTGGGGACAGAGAGACAGGATCCTAAGGTTATTGAGGTGTGTGTGTGTGTGTGTGTGTGTGTGTGTGTGTGTGTGTGTGTGTATGTGTGTGTGTGTGTGTGTGTGTGTGTGTGTGTGTGTGTGTGTGTGTGTGTGTGTGTGTGAGAGAGAGAGAGAGATGGGGTTGGGGACAGAGAGATAGGATCCTAAGGCTATTGAGGTGTGTGTGTGAGAGAGAGGATCCTAAGGTTATTGAGGTGTGTGTGTGAGAGAGAGAGAGAGAGAGAGAGATGGGGTTGGGGACAGAGAGACAGGATCCAAGGTTATTAAGACATAGAGATCTGGCAATGTACGTTTACTAATAGTATCAGTTGAGAAAAGAACAAAATAAAATATTTTATTGAAAATGAGCATCTCTTTCTCTCTCTCTCCCTCTGCCACTCCCTTCTTCCTAAATCCATGGACATATGAATGTGTGATGCTGGTGTTAAGCTAGAGAGGGATGCAGTGAGGGGCATATGAAAGGCCCTTAAATACGGAGAATTTAGTGTAGACCAGTGACATTTCACTGTTCTACCCCAAAAAACACACCACAATCCACTATCCCTTTCTACCCCCCCCATGAATGGATGGATGGAGGGGTGTGTAGATGGATGGATGGAGGGGAGTAGATGGATGGATGTATGGATGGAGGGGGGAGGATGGATGGATGGAGGGGGGTGGATGGATGGATGGATGGATGGAGGGGGGTGGATGGATGGATGGATGGATGGAGGGGGGTGGATGGATGGAGGGGGGTGGATGGATGGATGGAGGGGGGTGGATGGATGGATGGAGGGGGGTGGATGGATGGAGGAGGGTGGATGGATGGACGGATGGAGGGGGGTGGATGGATGGATGGATGGAGGGGGGTGGATGGATGGATGGATGGATGGAGGGGGGTGGATGGATGGATGGATGGATGGAGGGGGGTGGATGGATGGAGGGGGGTGGATGGATGGAGGGGGGTGGATGGATGGACGGAGGGAGGGGGGTGGATGGATAGATGGAGGGGGGTGGATGGATGGAGGGGGGTGGATGGATGGAGGGGGGTGGATGGATGGAGGAGGGTGGATGGATGGACGGATGGAGGGGGGTGGATGGATAGATGGAGGGGGGTGGATGGATGGAGGGGGGTGGATGGATGGAGGGGGGTGGATGGATGGATGGAGGAGGGTGGATGGATGGAGGGGGGTGGATGGATAGATGGAGGGGGGTGGATGGATGGAGGGGGGTGGATGGATGGAGGGGGGTGGATGGATGGATGGAGGAGGGTGGATGGATGGAGGGGGGTGGATGGATGGATGGAGGAGGGTGGATGGATGGAGGGGGTGGATGGATGGATGTGCTGCTTGTCCATGGTGTAGTGTTGACAAACGGATGCATTCAGCTAACTGAAAGAGAAAATGTCCGAACATCTCAGTGGTTCAGCTGCTAGCTGGACCAAAACAACCTGGGCTTCCCACAGTGACTGATCAGGGAGAGTCACACACATCACTGTGGGGAGCATCAGAGCTGCAGACCTCGTTCCATTTCCCTGTGTGTTCAGACAGCTCACATGGTGTGTATGTATGTAGTGTTCTAGTGAGGAAGGCACTGAGTTGTGAGCGCTGTTGATAATAACATAGTACCTGCCATGCCCAAGATGACAGCCAGCTGTGGTATCCATGGTTACAGTTCGCTGTGTTCTACAAGCAGAAGGCTTTAGTTTTGGAGTCGCTAGATGATTCTATTATTGTCTCTGTTGTTCTTGTTGTTTTCACTCCTCCTCTTCTCTCTCTTCTCTCAACCTTCAGTCTGACTCGTGGTGGGGTTGGAGGGTAAAGGGTGGTTGCCCTTGGTAACAACAGGTTGTAGTTGGTGCAGCGAGGAGTGTCTGTTTCTAGATGGACAAGCGAGGGGGTTGTTAAGAGGACTGAGTCCTGGTTTGGAGTAGGCGGGTATTGTCTCCCATTTAAACATGGCTGTAGGGTTGTGTGTGTATGTTGATGACTGTGTGTATTGGGAGCCTATAGACTGGTCTCTCGCAGGAACATGGTGCCGATGCTGTAGGACACTTTCCTCAGGGGAGCTGGGGGGGCGGAGCGAGAGCTGGTCAGGGAGGCGTGGCTATGGGAAGTCCCCCCCTCCAGGAAGTAGCATGTTCCCGGGATATCCTTAGGAAAATTATCAGGAAGCTCCAACCGGGAACGAGGGACGAAAGAGAAAGAGATATCGTCTTTCAGCAGCCTGGAGAGAGGGAAGAGGGAGAGAGAGAGAGAGGGAGAGAGGGGAGAGAGAGAGGAAAAGAGGGAGAGAGAGAGGGAGAGAGAGAGAGAGGGAAAGAGGGAGAGAGGGAGAGGGAGGGAGAGAGGGGGAGGGAAAGAGGGAGAGATGGAGAGCGGGAAGAGGGAGAGATGGAAGAGGGAGAGAGAGAGAGGGAGAGAGAGAGAGGGAAAGAGGGAGAGAGGGAAGAGAGGGAGAGAGAGGGAGAGGGGGAAGAGAGGGAGAGAGGAAAGAGAGGGAGAAAGGGAAGAGGGGGAGAGGGAGAAAGAGAAGAGGGAGAAAGGGAAGAGGGAGAAAGGGAAGAGGGAGAAAGGGAAGAGGGAAAGAGGGAGCAAGGGAAGAGGGAGAAAGGGAAGAGGGAGAAAGGGAAGAGGGAGAGAGGGAAGAGGGAGAAAGGGAAGAGGGAGAAAGGGAAGAGGGAGAAAGGGAAGAGGGAGAAAGGGAAGAGGGAGAGAGGGAAGAGGGAGAAAGGGAAGAGGGAGAAAGGGAAGAGGGAGAAAGGGAAGAGGGAGAAAGGGAAGAGGGAGAGAGGGAAGAGGGAGAAAGGGAAGAGGGAGAAAGGGAAGAGGGAGAAAGGGAAGAGGGAGAGAGGGAAGAGGGAGAAAGGGAAGAGGGAGAGAGGGAAGAGGGAGAAAGGGAAGAGGGAGAAAGGGAAGAGGGAGAGAGGGAAGAGGGAGAAAGGGAAGAGGGAGAAAGGGAAGAGGGAGAAAGGGAAGAGGGAGAAAGGGAAGAGGGAGAAAGGGAAGAGGGAGAAAGGGAAGAGGGAGAAAGGGAAGAGGGAGAGAGGGGAAGAGGGAGAAAGGGAAGAGGGAGAGAGGGGAAGAGGGAGAAAGGGAAGAGGGAGAAAGGGAAAGAGGGAGAAAGGGAAAGAGGGAGCAAGGGAAGAGGGAAAGAGGGAGAGGGGGAAAGAGGGAGAGGGAAAGAGAAAGAACGAGGAGAGAGATTTAAATACTCGTGGCGTGTGTGTGTGGTATATTTAGCTGCAGATTGGGATTTGGAGATTTCTCCAAACAGCAGACTCTCCAGGGAGTGATGCAGCCTTGTTCAGAATGAGAAAAGGCCAATCACGAACCCAGGCATTATTCACAAGCTACAGGTGTGTGTTCGTGCTGAAGGGGGTTATGCACACACACACACACACACACACACACACACACACACACACACACACACACACACACACACACACACACACACACACACACACACACACACACACACACACACACACACACACACACACACACACACCAGGTTGTTTTAAATCTGCAACAATTAGCCCTCTTTGTGTCATGCGAATAATGAGTGATTCTAAGGAGAGGACGTCCTTGACTGCAAAAATAGAGGTTTCCAAGGCAACGCTTTTGACTCACTGACTCACAGAATGGACACCAGAGAGAGGGAGAGAGAGAGAGAGAGAGAGAGAGAGAGAGAGAGAGAGAGAGAGAGAGAGGGACAGAGAAAGTGAGAGAGAGAGAGAGAGAGAGAGAGAGAGAGACCCAGGACGGCAACCCAATTAGACCCAACCAAAACATGAGAAAACAACAAGATAATTGCTTGACACATTGGAAAGAATTAACAAAAAAACAGAGCAAACCAT
This sequence comes from Salvelinus fontinalis, assembly GCF_029448725.1. Taxonomy (NCBI): domain Eukaryota; kingdom Metazoa; phylum Chordata; class Actinopteri; order Salmoniformes; family Salmonidae; genus Salvelinus; species Salvelinus fontinalis. The sequence goes on along the minus strand of NC_074688.1, from coordinate 8,180,716 downwards.
GGCGCTATTTGCCCCTAAACAGAGAGTACACCGTGGCAGAATACCTGACCACTGTGACTGACCCAAAATTAAGGACATATTTGACTTGCCTTACTATTGAGAAAGGCCGCCAAAGGCAGACCTGGCTCTCAAGAGAAGACAGGCTATGTGCACACTGCCCACAAAATGAGGTGGAAACTGAGCTGCACTTCCTAACATCTTTCCAAATGTTTGACCATATTAGAGACACATATTTCCCTCAGATTACACAGATAAATTTGAAATAATAATTTTAAAACAAATGTAAACATATGTTTCCCATGCCAATAAAGCCCCTTAAATTGAAATTGAAAGGCAGAAAGAAAGAAAGAAAGAGGCAGAGAGAGAGGGAGAAAGAGGGAGAGAGATAGGGAGAGATAGAAAGAGGGAGAGAGAGATAGGGAGAAAGAGAGAGGGAGAGAGAGAGAGAGAGATAAGGAGAGATAGAAAGAGGGAGAGAGAGATAAGGAGAGAGAAAGAGGGAGAGAGGGAGAGGGAGAGAGATATGGGAGAGAGAGAGAGGGAGAGATAGAAAGAGGGAGAGAGAGAGAGGGAGAGAGAGATAAGGAGAGATAGAAAGAGGGAGAGAGAGAGATAAGGAGAGAGAAAGAGGGAGAGAGAGATATGGGAGAGAGAGCGAGAAAGAGAGAGAGAGATAGGGAGAAAGAGAGGGAGAGAGAAACAGAGGGAGAGAGAGAGATAGAAAGAGGGAGAGAGAGAGAGAGAGAGAAAGAGGGAGAGAGATAGAAAGAGGGAGAGATAGAAAGAGGGAGAAAGAGGGGGGGAAAGAGGGAGAGAGAAAAGGGGAGAGAGAGAGAAAGAAAGAGGGAGAGGGAGAAAGAGGGAGAGAGAAAAAGGGAGAGAGAGAGAGATAGGGAGAGATAGAAAGAGGGAGAGAGAGATAAGGAGAGATAGATGGAGAGAGAGAAAGAGGGAGAGAGAGAGGGAGAGAGAAAGAGGGAGAGAGAGAGAAAGAGAGAGAGAGAAAGAGGGAGAGATAAAAATGGAGAGAGAGAGACAGAAAGAGGGAGAGAGAAAGAGAGATTGAGAGAGAAAGAGGGAGAGAGAGAGAGAGAGAACACTAAGATCAGCTCTCATCTCAAAGTGTTTGACTCAACATCGCAGTCAGTGTGTGTGTGTGTGTGTGTGTGTGTGTGTGTGTGTGTGTGTGTGTGTGTGTGTGTGTGTGTGTGTGTGTGTTTGTGTGTGTGTGTGTGTGTGTGCTTGCCTGCCTGCTTGCGGGCGTGTGTTAATGACGTCTCACAAATTCAGTGACTGGATGTGACCGTTTCTTACTCAAATGTCCTTAGAGACTGAAAGCTGCTCTACTGCCATTCATTCTCCCCCCTCACGCACCACACACCACACACACACACGCACACGCACCACACACCACACACACAGGTGTACTCACCGGTATGTGGTTGGGCTGACGTTGATGCATCGAGGGTGGCTGCCAGACTCAAACTTGCTGGCCAGTGTGACGTTGTTGCCAAACAGACAGTACCTGGGCATCCTCACCCCAACCACCCCCGCCAACACTGAGCCTGTGTGGATACCTATCCGCAGCTGAAGGACGGAGAGAGGGAGGGAGAGGACGGGGTGGTGGGGGAAGTAGAGACAGAAAGAGATGTCAGTTGAACACTGACCAGTGAGGGACAGTAGAAATAGTTTCAGTAGAGGGCTAGAACAGACTTATACACTGAGAACACAAAACATTAGGAGCACCTTCCTAATACTGAGTAATCCTGTGGCGGTCGCATTTCATCACCTGGTGATTGTCAAGCAAATAACTGTCGGTCTAATGGTAATTCACCGTTAATTAACATAAACACATTTAGCATCTCCTGGCTTCCACACATAGCCTACAAGCCATTTAAAAAAGGAAAATAAATCCATGTAATATAGTCTACACCTTCACAATAAATCCATGATTTATTTTAGACAGGTCTAAAGAAGCATGATATGAAGAAAATGTAGCCTGTTTCAGAAGAACAGAATAACATACTCTGAGTTGTCCTTATGTTAGATCCTGATGTGGCTATGCCAAATGGCTCTGGGCAACACTAGTTCATTCAGAAGACAAGATCTGCATATAATTCTGTGGTATTATTTTACATTATTTTATAGTATGAAGAATACAGTTGACCAACGCTGAATAAAATAGAAAGGATATTTTCTCCAAATGATTTGAGGCAGTGGGACATGCAGCTGTTGTGTTGAGCGTTTAACAAAGAAACAGGTACTCCACCTATATGTTCAATTTATTAATGTAACTTCAGATGTTCTACAAACGTTGGGCTGTTGTGATGAGTAATGATGATTTGAAAAAAGTCGCTTGAAAGGCATGAGCTCTGCTTTGTTTATTGCGCCGGCTGTACACACTCCAATAGTCTCTCATTCACAATTTGACAAGCACTTGATTATGCCTCGAATTTCACAGTGGCATCCCCTTTGTGGCCGTAATGCACCCTAAAAACATCCATGCCTTTCGCGTCCCGGAGTGCTGCGTTGAGCCCTTCTCCCTGAGTGTGCTCCGCCATCCGAAGCTCCTCTCACTCACATGGCTCTCCGTCACGTGATCGGGTCTCTCACAGGCTACAAGTGAAGACGGACACATCGGGGACGCAAATGCACGTGTCCTTATCCAATTCCGAGGTGCATATTGAATATATTTTTTCATCAGCCAACAAGATGAGTAGGCCTAACGAACAGCAAAAGCACTAGTCTATGTCAATCTACTTTCACTCATTGTACAAAAGTCGACCTATTATATTCTGTGCGAGAAATAAATATTCCAAACATAGTCTGGGACAGTTGTGGGATGCGATAGATCCCAAATGAATACAACCACCAGCATCAAAAGTTTTTTTACACAATGAAACTGACGCAACAGATCAGAACGTTTAGTTTAAAATGTTGATAAACTAATAGGCTATTTTTCACATTATGAGTGCAGTAATGTTGATAAACTATTAGGCTATTTTTCACATTATGAGTGCAGTAATGTTGATAAACTATTAGGCTATTTTTCACATTATGAGTGCAGTAATGTTGATAAACTAATAGGCTATTTTTCACATTATGAGTGCAGTAATGTTGATAAACTAATAGGCTATTTTTCACATGAGTGCAGTAATGTTGATAAACTATTAGGCTATTTTTCACATTATGAGTGCAGTAATGTTGATAAACTAATAGGCTATTTTTCACATTATGAGTGCAGTAATGTTGATAAACTATTAGGCTATTTTTCACATTATGAGTGCAGTAATGTTGATAAACTATTAGGCTATTTTTCACATTATGAGTGCAGGAATGTTGATAAACTATTAGGCTATTTTTCACATTATGAGTGCAGGAATGTTGATAAACTAATAGGCTATTTTTCACATTATGAGTGCAGTAATGTTGATAAACTAATAGGCTATTTTTCACATTATGAGGGCAGTAATGCACACATGGCAGTAGGCTATAAGCGCAAATGTTCAATTAGTGGAAAACACCGTTATCAAAAGTGACCGCAAATGTGATTCTGCATGTACTGCTTTTATTATAAAGGTGCATTTTTTATCTTCCCCAAAGTTGAAACTCACGCTCTGTTTATATTTGCCAGTTAGGCTCTACACCGTTGTAAAGTGGATTCATGTGCTTATTTTATTAAGTTATTTGGCCACTTTAGTTGTGATACAAACCTTATTAAAACATATACTGTAGGCCTATGGGCTAGGCTACATTTGGTGTGCGACTATGATTCGAACAAGTCACAAAAAAAGCCATTGTTTCTTTTGCTGGGCATCATTCACAAGTGATAATATACACTGCTCAAAAAAATAAAGGGAACACTTAAACAACACAATGTAACTCCAAGTCAATCACACTTCTGTGAAATCAAACTGTCCACTTAGGAAGCAACACTGATTGACAATAAATTTCACATGCTGTTGTGCAAATGGAATAGACAAAAGGTGGAAATTGTAGGCAATTAGCAAGACACCCCCCAAAACAGGAGTGATTCTGCAGGTGGTGACCACAGACCACTTCTCAGTTCCTATGCTTCCTGGCTGATGTTTTGGTCACTTTTGAATGCTGGCGGTGCTCTCACTCTAGTGGTAGCATGAGACGGAGTCTACAACCCACACAAGTGGCTCAGGTAGTGCAGTTAATCCAGGATGGCACATCAATGCGAACTGTGGCAAAAAGGTTTGCTGTGTCTGTCAGCGTAGTGTCCAGAGCATGCAGGCGCTACCAGGAGACAGGCCAGTACATCAGGAGACGTGGAGGAGGCCGTAGGAGGGCAACAACCCAGCAGCAGGACCGCTACCTCCGACTTTGTGCAAGGAGGTGCACTGCCAGCGCCCTGCAAAATGACCTCCAGCAGGCCACAAATGTGCATGTGTCTGCTCAAACGGTCAGAAACAGACTCCATGAGGGTGGTATGAGGGCCCGACGTCCACAGGTGGGGGTTGTGCTTACAGCCCAACACCGTGCAGGACGTTTGGCATTTGCCAGAGAACACCAAGATTGGCAAATTCGCCACTGGCGTCCTGTGCTCTTCACAGATGAAAGCAGGTTCACACTGAGCACATGAGCACATGTGACAGACGTGACAGAGTCTGGAGACGCCGTGGAGAACGTTCTGCTGCCTGCAACATCCTCCAGCATGACCGGTTTGGCGATGGGTCAGTCATGGTGTGGGGTGGCATTTCTTTGTGGGGCCGCACAGCCCTCCATGTGCTCGCCAGAGGTAGCCTGACTGCCATTAGGTACCGAGATGAGATCCTCAGACCCCTTGTGAGACCATATGCTGACACATGCACATTTGTGGCCTGCTGGAGGTCATTTTGCAGGGCTCTGGCAGTGCACCTCCTTGCACTAAGGCGGAGGTAGCGGTCCTGCTGCTGGGTTGTTGCCCTCCTACGGCCTCCTCTACGTCTCCTGATGTACTGGCCTGTCTCCTGGTAGCGCCTGCATGCTCTGGACCCTACGCTGACAGACACAGCAAACCTTTTTGCCACAGTTCGCATTGATGTGCCATCCTGGATTAACTGCACTACCTGAGCCACTTGTGTGGGTTGTAGACTCCGTCTCATGCTACCACTAGAGTGAGAGCACCGCCAGCATTCAAAAGTGACCAAAACATCAGCCAGGAAGCATAGGAACTGAGAAGTGGTCTGTGGTCACCACCTGCAGAATCACTCCTGTTTTGGGGGGTGTCTTGCTAATTGCCTATAATTTCCACCTTTTGTCTATTCCATTTGCACAACAGCATGTGAATGTTATTGTCGATCAGTGTTGCTTCCTAAGTGGACAGTTTGATTTCAAAGGTGTGATTGACTTGGAGTTACATTGTGTTGTTTAAGTGTTCCCTTTATTTTTTTGAGCAGTGTATAATTCATACGTGATAGGCTAATATTGCCACCCATCAGACTATTCTTGATTTAATCTTGTCTTCACATATACTAAATAATATATGTGTGACATTTGTTTTGACTTAGTAAGGACCATTAACATGTACCTGTATCAAAACAGGGGCAGCGGAGAAAATGTCATCTATGCAACATGAGTTCATGGGCTCTCATGAAGTGTTCGATTTTCAAATACATTTGCATTGATGTCAGAGTGATTAGAGCGACAGTAGAGTGCTGAGTACCAGGCAGTTAGCATGTTTGGTAGACTACTAATGACCAGGAGCAGCATCAGAGCTTGGAGAAGCCTAATTACTGTGACTAAACGGTCATGTGGAATCTGTCTGCCGACATGACCGCCGGTGTGGCAGTAATACAGTCACCACATCAGCCCTAGAGGTGGGTCTCTAATGATCCACTTCAGTATCCCATCTCCACAGTTACTAACACCACTGAGCACATGCCAGCACACCATTGTGGGTAACCTTGGCAATGAGAGAGAAAGACCATAGCCTCGTCATCACAGCAGGACACATAAATGAAGAACCCCAAGCCCAGGGGACCCCATATCCTCCTGTCAACCCCTTGTCAGCCCCCCTGATAGCAGTCCTGACAACCCCCCCACACCCACTGAGGACACACACAAGACACAGATTGTACTCCTTATGGACTCACATGGGAAATATCTACAATAAAATACACTTTTCCCCAAACAAACAGTGTGTAAACTCTGGTGTTCAAACACCCAGCGCACCCTAGACATTCTGTCTGAGGACCAACTAGGTTCACCTAGCCACATAATAATACACCCAGCCACATAATAATACACCCAGCGCCCTAGACCTTCTGTCTGAGGACCAACTAGGTTCACCTAGCCACATAATAATACACCCAGCGCACCCTAGACCTTCTGTCTGAGGACCAACTAGGTTCACCCAGCCACATAATAATACACCCAGCGCCCTAGACTTTCTGTCTGAGGACCAACTAGGTTAACCTAGCCACATAATAATACACCCAGCGCACCCTAGACCTTCTGTCTGAGGACCAACTAGGTTCACCCAGCGCCCTAGACCTTCTGTCTGAGGACCAACTAGGTTTACCTAGCCACATAATAATACACCCAGCGCCCCCTAGACCTTCTGTCTGAGGACCAACTAGGGTCACCCAGCCACATAATAATACACCCAGCCTGCCCTAGACCTTCTGTCTGAGGACCAACTAGGTTCACCTAGCCACATAATAATACACCCAGCGCCCCCTAGACCTTCTGTCTGAGGACCAACTAGGGTCACCCAGCCACATAATAATACACCCAGCCTGCCCTAGACCTTCTGTCTGAGGACCAACTAGGGTCACCTAGCCACATAATAATACACCCAGCGCCCTAGACCTTCTGTCTGAGGACCAACTAGGGTCACCTAGCCACATAATAATACACCCAGCGCCCCCTAGACCTTCTGTCTGAGGACCAACTAGGTTCACCCAGCCACATAATAATACACCCAGCGCACCCTAGACCTTCTGTCTGAGGACCAACTAGGTTCACCTAGCCACATAATACACCCAGCGCCCTAGACCTTCTGTCTGAGGACCAACTAGGTTAACCTAGCCACATAATAATACACCCAGCGCACCCTAGACCTTCTGTCTGAGGACCAACTAGGTTCACCCAGCCACATAATAATACACCCAGCGCCCCCTAGACCTTCTGTCTGAGGACCAACTAGGTTCACCTAGCCACATAATAATACACCCAGCCTGCCCTAGACCTTCTGTCTGAGGACCAACTAGGTTCACCCAGCCACATAATAATACACCCAGCGCCCTAGACCTTCTGTCTGAGGACCAACTAGGGTCACCTAGCCACATAATACACCCAGCGCCCTAGACCTTCTGTCTGAGGACCAACTAGGTTAACCTAGCCACATAATAATACACCCAGCGCACCCTAGACCTTCTGTCTGAGGACCAACTAGGTTCACCTAGCCACATAATACACCCAGCGCCCTAGACCTTCTGTCTGAGGACCAACTAGGTTAACCTAGCCACATAATAATACACCCAGCGCACCCTAGACCTTCTGTCTGAGGACCAACTAGGTTCACCCAGCCACATAATAATACACCCAGCGCACCCTAGACCTTCTGTCTGAGGACCAACTAGGTTCACCCAGCCACATAATAATACACCCAGCGCACCCTAGACATTCTGTCTGAGGACCAACTAGGGTCACCCAGCCACATAATAATACACCCAGCCACATAATAATACACCCAGCGCACCCTAGACCTTCTGTCTGAGGACCAACTAGGTTCACCTAGCCACATAATACACCCAGCGCCCTAGACCTTCTGTCTGAGGACCAACTAGGTTCACCCAGCCACATAATAATACACCCAGCGCACCCTAGACCTTCTGTCTGAGGACCAACTAGGGTCACCCAGCCACATAATAATACACCCAGCGCACCCTAGACCTTCTGTCTGAGGACCAACTAGGTTCACCTAGCCACATAATAATACACCCAGCGCACCCTAGACCTTCTGTCTGAGGACCAACTAGGTTCACCTAGCCACATAATAATACACCCAGCGCACCCTAGACCTTCTGTCTGAGGACCAACTAGGGTCACCTAGCCACATAATAATACACCCAGCCTGCCCTAGACCTTCTGTCTGAGGACCAACTAGGGTCACCTAGCCACATAATAATACACCCAGCGCACCCTAGACCTTCTGTCTGAGGACCAACTAGGTTAACCTAGCCACATAATAATACACCCAGCCTGCCCTAGACCTTCTGTCTGAGGACCAACTAGGTTAACCTAGCCACATAATAATACACCCAGCGCACCCTAGACCTTCTGTCTGAGGACCAACTAGGTTCACCTAGCCACATAATAATACACCCAGCGCACCCTAGACCTTCTGTCTGAGGACCAACTAGGTTCACCTAGCCACATAATAATACACCCAGCGCACCCTAGACCTTCTGTCTGAGGACCAACTAGGTTAACCTAGCCACATAATAATACACCCAGCGCACCCTAGACCTTCTGTCTGAGGACCAACTAGGTTCACCTAGCCACATAATAATACACCCAGCGCACCCTAGACCTTCTGTCTGAGGACCAACTAGTGTCACCCAGCCACATAATAATACACCCAGCGCACCCTAGACCTTCTGTCTGAGGACCAACTAGTGTCACCCAGCCACATAATAATACACCCAGCGCACCCTAGACCTTCTGTCTGAGGACCAACTAGGGTCACCTAGCCACATAATAATACACCCAGCGCCCTAGACCTTCTGTCTGAGGACTAACTAGGGTCACCTAGCCACATAATAATACACCCAGCGCACCCTAGACCTTCTGTCTGAGGACCAACTAGGGTCACCTAGCCACATAATAATACACCCAGCGCCCTAGACCTTCTGTCTGAGGACTAACTAGGGTCACCTAGCCACATAATAATACACCCAGCGCACCCTAGACCTTCTGTCTGAGGACCAACTAGGTTCACCTAGCCACATAATAATACACCCAGCGCACCCTAGACCTTCTGTCTGAGGACTAACTAGGTTCACCCAGCCACATAATAATACACACAGACACAAACGACCTGAGAACACAGCAGGAAAGGGTGGCCACAGCACTCAAGGGAGTGATTGAAAAAGCTTCTACCACTTTCCTCAACGCACAAATAATTATCCCCACGCTGCTACCACAAAAAGACTTCCACCCTGCTACAATACAGTGGGTAAACGCAAGTATTTCCCGTGACTGTGCCTTAAAACCAAATGTTATCCTGGCCCACCACTCCACCCTGGACTTGAACAGCCTTTACAACCAGGTCCACCTATACAAGGCAGCAGAGCCCACCTTCACCAGGACCCTAAAGGACATCGCCCTCAAACGCAGCCCCACCACCACACACAGGAGCAACACATCAACAGACACCCTGCCTAGACCAGCGAGACACTCTCCCAGACCTGCAGGACACTCTTCCAGACCTGCAGGAAACTCTCCCAAACCAGCAGGACACTCTCCCAGACCAGCGGGACACTCTCCCAGACCTGCGGGACACTCTCCCAGACCTGTGGGACACTCTCCCAGATCAACGAACACTCTCCCAGACCTGCGGGACACTCTCCCAGATCAACAGGCATTCTCCCAGACCTGCAGGACACTCTCTCAGACCTGCAGGACACTCTCCCAGACCAGCAAGACACTCTCCCAGACCAGCAAGACACTCTCTCAGACCTGCAGGACACTCTCCCAGACGAGCAAGACACTCTCTCAGACCAGCAAGACACACTCTCAGACCTGCAGGACACTCTCCCAGACCTGCAGGACACTCTCCCAGACCTGCAAGACACTCTCCCAGACCTGTAAGACACTCTCTCAGACCTGAGGGACACTCTCCCAGACCAGCAAGACACTCTCCCAGACCAGCAAGACACTCTCCCAGACCAGCAAGACACTCTCTCAGACCAGCAAGACACTCTCTCAGACCAGCAAGACACTCTCCCAGACCAGCAAGACACTCTCTCAGACCAGCAAGACACTCTCCCAGACCAGCAAGACACTCTCCCAGACCAGCAAGACACTCTCTCAGACCAGCAAGACACTCTCCCAGACCAGCAAGACACTCTCCCAGACCAGCAAGACACTCTCTCAGACCAGCAAGACTCTCTCTCAGACCAGCAAGACACTCTCCCAGACCAGCAAGACACTCTCTCAGATCAACAGACAGTCTCCCAGACCTGCGAGACACTCTCCCAGACCTGCGGGACACTCTCCCAGACCTGCGGACCGCCTCCCACCCACCCCCCCACCCCATGCCCTCCACTCCCGCAAAGAGGACCTCAACATGGAAGTCACACATACGCCCAGGCCGTGAGCAGGCAAACAGGCCCAACCCCCACTTTTACACTAGCCCAAGCCAATGGCATGTAGCAGATGCTCAGCAGGCTCTGCTCATACTTACTAGTCTGAGACCAAACACACCCACGACCAACAACATTGGACACTTTATGGAACACAAAGTCTTCACTATCTCATACTGGAATATCCAAGGCCTGAGGTCATCTGCCTTTGGCCTAAAGAGCAGGAACCTTGACTTCATCAAAGAAATCAGAAATACAGACATTGTCATCCTACAATCAACATCCTACAAGCACCACTGGTTGCCCTCTAGGTTACAGAGAGCTGGTAGTTCCATCCACCAAACTACCTGGTGTGAAACAGGGAAGAGACTCAGTGGGTATGCTAATTTGGTATAGAGCAGACCTAAACCACTCCATCAAATTAATCAAAACAGGAACATTTTACATTTGGCTAGAAATTCTAAAGGAAATGATCTCAACAGAGAAAAATGTCCTCCTGTGTGCTACCTATATCCCCCCACTACATTTCCCATACTTTAATGAAGACAGCTTCTCCATCCTGGAGGGGGTGATCAATCATTTCTAGGTCCAGGGACATTTACTAGTCTAGGGTGACATAAATGCCAGAACTGGACAAGAACCTGACATACTCTGCACACAGGGGGATAACCCTCTACCTGGAGGTGAGAGAATTCCCTCCCCCATATGCCCACCTAGAAATAACTACGACAACATAACCAACAAAAACGGGTCACAACTCCTGCAGCTATGTCGCACGCCAGGTCTGTACATAGTCAATGGTAGGCTTCGAGGGGACTCCTACGGTAGGTACACCTATAGCTCATCTCTTGGCAGTAGTGCTGTAGAATACTTTATCACCGACCTCATCCGTGAGTCTCTCAGAGCATTCACAGTCAGCCCACTGACACTGCTATCAGATTACATCAAAATCACAGTCTACTTGAACAGAGTAATAATCAACCATGAGGCATCGATGCCCAACAAACTGCATACTATTAAAACATTTCATAGATGGAAGGAAGGTAGTGTAGAAACCTACCAAAAACAATTGGCCAACAACAAATCCAATCCCTTCTAGACAACTTCGTGGACAAAATGTTTTCCTCCAATAGTGAAGGTGTAAATTTAGCAGCAGGCAGCCTGAACAATATATTTGACCTATCAGCGAACATATCCCATTTTAATTCAGGCAGAAAACCTAAGACAACTAACAATGAGAAATGGTTTGATGCAGAATATAGATAAACCACTTCTCCAACCTTTTCAGCCCAATAACAAAGAACAAACAGCAAAAACATATACATGATCAAATACAAATCTTAGAATAAACTATTAAAGACTACCAGAACCCACTAGATTCTCCAATTACCTTGAATGAACTACAGGACAAACCTCCAACCCAAAAAAAGGCCTGTGAGGTTGATGGTATCCTCAATGAAGTGATCAAATATACAGACAACAAATTCCAATTGGCTATACTTAAACTCTTCAACATTATCCTCAGCTCTGGCATATTCCCTTTTATTTGGAACCAAGTCCTGATCACACCAATCCACAAAAGTAGAGACAAATTTGACCCTAATAATTACCGTAGAATATGCTTCAGCAGCAATCTCTGAAAAATCCTCTGCAGTATCATCAACAGCAGTGAAAACAATGTCTTGAGTACGGTTGCAAAGGGTCAGAAACTTTCCGGGAAATTTTCCAGACATTTTCCATGGGATGTTAAGCCCGGGAATTTTGGGAATTATGTTTAAATTCATCAAAAAAGCTAGCTCATAACAGTGACCCTTTTTGTGGGATACACATAAAGCAATTCTAGGTCTTGTGGCATATTTTGGTTAAACTAGCCCCAATTCAATGGAATTGCAACCTTCTGCGTGCACAGTGCATTCTTCCATCACATGTACAGTGCACTCTTCCATCACATGTACAGTGCCTTCTTCCATCACATGTACAGTGCACTCTTCCATCACATGTACAGTGCCTTCTTCCATCACATGTACAGTGCATTCTTCCATCACATGTACAGTGCACTCTTCCATCACATGTACAGTGCCTTCTTCCATCACATGTACAGTGCATTCTTCCATCACATGTACAGTGCACTCTTCCATCACATGTACAGTGCACTCTTCCATCACATGTACAGTGCACTCTTCCATCACATGTACAGTGCATTCTTCCATCACATGTACAGTGCACTCTTCCATCACATGTACAGTGCCTTCTTCCATCACATGTACAGTGCATTCTTCCATCACATGTACAGTGCACTCTTCCATCACATGTACAGTGCACTCTTCCATCACATGTACAGTGCACTCTTCCATCACATGTACAGTGCATTCTTCCATCACATGTACAGTGCACTCTTCCATCACATGTACAGTGCATTCTTCCATCACATGTACAGTGCATTCTTCCATCACATGTACAGTGCCTTCTTCCATCACATGTACAGTGCATTCTTCCATCACATGTACAGTGCACTCTTCCATCACATGTACAGTGCCTTCTTCCATCACATGTACAGTGCATTCTTCCATCACATGTACAGTGCACTCTTCCATCACATGTACAGTGCACTCTTCCATCACATGTACAGTGCCTTCTTCCATCACATGTACAGTGCACTCTTCCATCACATGTACAGTGCATTCTTCCATCACATGTACAGTGCACTCTTCCATCACATGTACAGTGCACTCTTCCATCACATGTACAGTGCCTTCTTCCATCACATGTACAGTGCCTTCTTCCATCACATGTACAGTGCACTCTTCCATCACATGTACAGTGCACTCTTCCATCACATGTACAGTGCATTCTTCCATCACATGTACAGTGCATTCTTCCATCACATGTACAGTGCATTCTTCCATCACATGTACAGTGCCTTCTTCCATCACATGTACAGTGCACTCTTCCATCACATGTACAGTGCACTCTTCCATCACATGTACAGTGCACTCTTCCATCACATGTACAGTGCATTCTTCCATCACATGTACAGTGCATTCTTCCATCACATGTACAGTGCACTCTTCCATCACATGTACAGTGCCTTCTTCCATCACATGTACAGTGCATTCTTCCATCACATGTACAGTGCACTCTTCCATCACATGTACAGTGCATTCTTCCATCACATGTACAGTGCATTCTTCCATCACATGTACAGTGCATTCTTCCATCACATGTACAGTGCATTCTTCCATCACATGTACAGTGCCTTCTTCCATCACATGTACAGTGCATTCTTCCATCACATGTACAGTGCATTCTTCCATCACATGTACAGCTGATTCTCAAGATCTTGCACACTAATGAGATGCTATTGAGCCCACACTACTACACTGTCTGAGCCAAGAACTACATGCTTTCTGGTAAGTTTTGATTACAATACTGGGTGGGGTGAATATATTTTATATGATATACATGATTTTTTGTTAACTAGTAAATAGTAGCCTGGAGCAAAGTGTGTTTACAATCATTTCTAACTTGTTAACAATTTCTGCTAGTTAGTTTTTGCTACCATGTGGGTTTTAGCTTGCTTGAGCCTGCTAACTGGTGAGTGTTCATTCCCCTGTTTCCATACATGTTTCATTTTAAAACATTTATCTAACAAAGGAGTTGTTTAATCGAACTGCTTAGCTATTTATCTGTACATGGAATTGTATTTGTTTGGTTAACAAAAAAAAATTGAATCTTTACAGGACAATGCCATGGGCACTATCTGATGTGTGGAGACATTTCACTGCAGCTAATGTTAAAGGAAAGCTGTGTACATTCGCAAATACTGTGCCAAATCACATGTGAATAATGCAACAAAGATGCAGAATCATCTGGCCAAGTGGATAAAGTTCCCTTAGCACTCACAACAACCAACCTCTGACAAAAGTCCCTCTTCTTCTATTCGAGGTCTACCAGCTAATTCTTGGACTAAAATACCTCTTTTGCCAATTGGCCTGAACCCTTTATTTCCGACACGGAGCCCCGCCGATCCATCATGACTGGTCTGACGACGTAATTGTCCGAGGTGGTTTCAACAGGCTTTTCTGTTGCGACGTCACTGAAGGCCCATCTGCTATCCCCGGCCCGCTAGCTGTCTGAATCACCATGTCTCCAGCTCGCCTAGCGTAGTAGCGACTACCGAACGGCTCCCTGACTCACCTATTGCTGCTCATTGGACCCTATGATCACTCGGCTACACATGCCTCTCACTAATGTCAATATGCCTTGTCTACTGCTGTTTAGGTTAGTTATTATTGTTTTATTTCACTGTAGAGCCCCCAGCCCCACCCTAAATGCCTTAGATAGCTCTTTTGTCCCACCCTCCACACATGCGGAGACCTCACCTTGCTTAACTGGTGCCTCCAGAGACGCAACCGCTCTCATTGTCACTCAATGCCTAGGTTTACCTCCACTGTAATCACATCCTACCATTCCCTTGTCTGTACATTATGCCCTGAATCTATTCTACCACACCCAGAAATCTGCTCCTTTTATTCGCTATTCCCAATGCACTAGACAACCAGTTCTTATAGCCTTTAGCCGTACCCTTATCCTACTCCTTCTCTGTTCCTCTGGTGATGTAGAGGTTAAACCAGGCCCTTCGGCGATGTCATTTACAAAATAGCCTCCAACACTCTACTCAGCGAATTGGATGTTGTCTATCACAGTGCCATCCGTTTTGTCACCAAAGCCCCATATACTACCCACCACTGCAACCTGTATGCGCTCGTTGGCTGGCGCTCACTACATATTCGTCGCCAGACCCACTGGCTCCAGGTCATATATAAGTCTTTGCTAAATAAAGCCTGGCCTTATCTCAGCTCAATGGTCACCATAGCAACACCCATCCGTAGCAAGTGCTCCAGCAGGTAAATTTCACTGGTCATCCCCAAAGCCAACACCTCCTTTGGCCACCTTTCCTTCCAGTTCTCTGCTGCCAATGACTGGAACGAACTGCACAAATTACTGAAACTGGAGACTTATATCTCCCTCTGTAACTTTAAGCATCAGCTGTCAGAGCAGCTTACCAATCACTGCACCTTTACTCAGCACATCTGTAAATAGCACACCCAACTACCTCATCCCCATATGTCACGCCCTGGCCTTAGTATTCTTTGTTTTCTTTATTATTTTAGTTAGGTCAGGGTGTGACATGGGGAATGTTTGTGTTTTGTTGGTTTTGGGTGTTTTTTATGGTAAAGGGGTTGTTGGGTATAGTATATGGGTTTGTGTGGAGTACATGTGTCTAGTGTTGTCTATGTATGTTTAGTTGTCTAGGAGAGTCTATGGTTACCTGAATGAGTTCCCAATTAGAGACAGCTGATTTCAGTTGTCTCTGATTGGGAGCCTTATTTAGGGTAGCCATAGGCTCTCATTGGTGGTGAGTAGTTGTCTATGTCAGAACGTTTGTAGCCTGTTGTATGTGCACGACGTTTATTAGCTTCACGATCGTTTTGTTGTTTTTGTTAGTTTGTATTAAGTGTTTCGTGTTGATTTTTCGTCATCTTTAAAATAAAAGAAGATGGCTTATTTTCCTAAAGCTGCGTTTTGGTCCATCAATCCTCCACACGATCGTGACAGAACTACTCACCAATACAGGACCAAGCGGCATGGAAAGCGGCAACAGGACCCACCTACACAGGATTCGTGGACATGGGAGGAGATACTGGATGGTAAGGGGCCGTGGGCGCAACCGGGAGAATATCGCCTTCCTCGTGAAGAGCTGGAGGCAGCTAAAGCCGAGAGGAGGCGATATGAGGAGGCAGCACGGAGACAAGGCTGGAAACCCGTGAGTACAACCCAAAAATTTCTTGGGGGGGGCCTTAAAGGGAGTGTGGCGAAGTCAGGTAGGAAACCTGCGCCTACTCCCTGTACTTACCGTGGAGAGCGAGAGTACGGGCAGACACCGTGTTACGCAGTAGAGCGCACGGTGTCTCCTGTACGTGTGCATAGCCCGGTTCGGTACATTTCAGCTCCACGTATCGGCCGGGCTAGACTGAGCGTTGAGCCGTATGTCATGAAGCCGGCCCAACGCATCTGGTCACCAGTGCGTCTCCTCGGGCCGGCGTACATGGCACCAGCCTTACGCATGGTGTCCCCGGTTCGCCTACATAGGCCGGTGCGGGTTATTCCACCTCCCCGCACTGGTCAGGCGACGGGGAGCATACAACCAGGTAAGGTTGGGCAGGCTCGGCGTTCAAGGGAGCCAGTACGCCTGCACGGTCCGGTATTTCCGGCGCCACCTCCCCGCCCCAACCCAGTACCACCAGTGCCTCCTCCACGCACTAGCTATATGGTGCGTGTCTCCAGCCCTTTACCACCAGTGTCTAAACCACGCACCAAGCCTCCTGTGTGTTCCCAGAGTCCTGTGCGTCCTGTTGCTGCTCCCCGCACTAGCCCTGAGATGCGTGTCCCCAGCCCGGTGCTACCAGTCCCGGCACCACGCACCAGGCCTACAGTGCGCCTCAGCTGGCAGGAGTCTGCCGTCTGCACAGCGATGACTGAACTGCCCGTCTCCCCAGCGCCTTCTGAGCCATCCGTCTCCCCAGCGCCATCTGAGCCATCCGTCTGCAATGAGCCTGCAAAGCCGCCCGTCTGCCATGAGCCTGCAAAGCCGCCCGTCTGCCATGAGGCCACTGAGCCGTCCGCCAGACAGGAGCCGCTAGAGCCGCCAGCCAGACAGGAGCCGCTAGAGCCGTCCGTCAGACAGGATCTGCCAGAGCCGCCAACCAGACAGGATCTGCCAGAGCCGCCAACCAGACAGGATCTGCCAGAGCCGCCAATCAGACAGGAGCAGCCAGATCAGTCAGCCAGCCATGAGCAGCCAGATCCGTCAGCCAGCCATGAGCAGCCAGATCCGTCAGCCAGCCATGAGCAGCCAGATCCGTCAGCTAGCCATGAGCAGCCAGATCCGTCAGCTAGCCATGAGCAGCCAGATCCGTCAGCTAGCCATGAGCAGCCAGATCCGTCAGCTAGCCATGAGCAGCCAGATCCGTCAGCTAGCCATGAGCAGCCAGATCCGTCAGCTAGACATGAGCATCCAGATCCGTCAGCTAGCCATGAGCAGCCAGATCCGTCAGCCAGCCATGAGCAGCCAGATCCGTCAGCCAGCCATGAGCAGCCAGATCCGTCAGCCAGCCATGAGCAGCCAGATCCGTCAGCCAGCCATGAGCAGCCAGATCCGTCAGCCAGCCATGAGCAGCCAGATCCGTTAGCCAGCCATGAGCAGCCAGATCCGTTAGCCAGCCATGAGCAGCCAGATCTGTCAGCCAGCCATGGGCCGTCCCTCAGTCCGGAGCTGCAGTCCCTCAGTCCGGAGCTGCCATTCCTCAGTCCGGAGCTGCCATTCCTCAGTCCGGAGCTGCCATTCCTCAGTCCGGAGCTGCCCCTTATCCTGGTGCTGCCCCTTATCCTGGTGCTGCCCCTTACCCTGGTGCTGCCCCTGACCCTGGTACTGCCCCTGACCCTGGTACTGCCCCTGACCCTGGTACTGCCCCTGACCCTGGTACTGCCCCTGACCCTGGTACTGCCCCTGACCCTGGTACTGCCCCTTAGTCCGGAGCTGCCCCTTAGTCCGGAACTGCCCCTTAATTCAATGGGGTTAATGTGGAGGGGGGTCATTTGGAGGAAGCCTAGGAGGTGGTTAAGGACTGTGGGGACCACAACCAGAGCCGGAGCCGCCACCGTGGATGGAAGCCCACCCAGACCCTCCCCTAGACTGTGTAATGGTGCGCCCGGAGTTCGCACCTTAAGGGGGGGGGTTATGTCACGCCCTGGCCTTAGTATTCTTTGTTTTCTTTATTATTTTAGTTAGGTCAGGGTGTGACATGGGGAATGTTTGTGTTTTGTTGGTTTTGGGTGTTTTTTATGGTAAAGGGGTTGTTGGGTATAGTATATGGGTTTGTGTGGAGTACATGTGTCTAGTGTTGTCTATGTATGTTTAGTTGTCTAGGAGAGTCTATGGTTACCTGAATGAGTTCCCAATTAGAGACAGCTGATTTCGGTTGTCTCTGATTGGGAGCCTTATTTAGGGTAGCCATAGGCTCTCATTGGTGGTGAGTAGTTGTCTATGTAGAACGTTTGTAGCCTGTATGTGTATGTGCACAACGTTATTTAGCTTCACGGTCGTTTGTTGTTTTGTATAGTTTGTTAAAGTGTGTCGTGTTCGTTCATCTTCTTTAAATAAAAAGAGAAGATGTATCATTATTCCGCTGCATCTTGGTCCATCAATCCTCCACACGATCGTGACACCATATTGTTATTTATTTATTTTTGCTCTTTTGCACCCCAGTATCTCTACTTGCACATCATCATCTGCACATCTATCACTCCAGTGTTAATGCTAAATTGTAATTATTTCGCCTCTTTTGCCTTACCTTCCTAATCTTACTACATTTGCACACACTGTACATAGCTTTTTCTATTGTGTTATTGACTGTATGTTTGTTTATCCCATGTGTAACTCTGTGTTGTTGTTTTTGTGGCACTGCTTTGCATTATCTTGGCCAGGTCACAGTGGTAAATGAGAACTTGTTCTCAACTGGCCTACCTGGTTAAATAAGGGTGAAAGAAAAAAAGGAAGAAAGAAAAGAAAAGAGGTGAAAATGATGAATCAGACACCTGATCGATAGCAACAGCTCATGGTCCTCCTGGAATCAGAAGTTTTTTTGACTCAATGGAGTAACGTAGTCAGAGAAATGAAGATGAATGTCTTGCTCGAGCTGTGTATGCAACTGGTTCACCTCTGATGCTCACAGTGTAAGGGCTGTCGTTCTCCTCTTCCTCGGACGAGGAGAGGAGAGAAGGATCAGTGGACTAATACGCAGCATTCGGGAAATAAGCCATCTCTTTATTTGTAACGACGGCAACACGAAAACAAAACACTTACAAAACAAGAAAACGACGTAGACGAAACCTGAACATAAAACTTTCATAACTAAACGTAAAACTCACGGACAGGAACAGACTACATCAAAACGAACGAACAGCCAAACAGTCCCGTATGGTTCAGACATAGACGAAACAGGAGACAATCACCCACAAACAAACAGTGAGAACACCCTACCTAAATATGACTCTCAATTAGAGGAAAACGCAAAACAACTGCCTCTAAGAGCCATACCAGGCAACCCAAAACCAACATAGAAACAGAAAACATAGACTGCCCACCCAAAACTCACGCCCTGACCATATACACATACAAAAACAACATAAAACAGGTCAGGAACGTTACACACAAGCAATGTGTATTGGAAGAGATTTCTGAATGTTCTTGGCCCAGCATACACCCCTCCAACCAGACATGATTTATCTACTCATTTGCTGGATGTAGAGTTCAACAGAGTTCAAGTGAAGGTCAAGCAAATCATAGAGAAAGCAGACTGTATTGCAATCATCTCTGATGGATGGTCAAATGTTCGTGGGCAAGGAATAATTAACTACATCTTCTCCACCCCTCAACCAGTATTCTACAAGACCACAGACACAAAGGACAACAGACACACCGGTCTCTACATTGCAGATGAGCTGAAGGCAGTCATCAATGACCTTGGACCACAGAAGGTATTTGCACTGGTGACAGACAATTCTGCGAACATGAAGGCTGCTTGGTTTAAAGTGGAGGAGTCACATCACACCCATTGGCTGTGCTGCTCATGCATTGAATCTGCTCCTCAAGGACATCATGGCACTGAAAACAATGGATACACTCTACAAGAGAGCCAAGGAAATGGTTAGGTATGTGAAGGGTCATCAAGTTATAGCAGCAATCTACCTCACTAAGCAAAGTGAGAAGAATAAGATCACCACATTGAAGCTGCCCAGCAACAGCCGTTGGGGTGGTGTTGACATCATGTTTGACAGTCTCCTGGAGGGGAAGGAGTCTCTCCAAGAAATGGCCATATCACAGTCTGCAGATTTGGACAGCCCCATCAAGAGGATCCTCCTGGTGATGTATTTTGGGAGAGTGGTAAGCAGCCTGAAACTCCTGAAACCTATAGCCGTAGCCATTGCACGGATTGAGGGAGACAATGCCATCCTGTCTGATGTTCAGACTCTGCTAGCAGATGTAAGAGAAGAAATCCGTACTGCCCTGCCCACTTCATTGTTGCTCCAAGCAAAGGAATCTGCAATTCTGAAATACATCAAAAAGCGTGAAGACTTCTGCCTGAAGCCCATACATGTGGCAGCGTACATGTTGGACCCCAAGTATTCTGGCAAGAGCATCCTGTCTGGTGCAGAGATCAACAAGGCCTATGGTGTCATCACTACTGTGTCTCGCCACCTTGGCCTGGATGAGGGCAAGGTTCTTGGCAGTCTGGCGAAGTACACTTCCAAACAAGGGCTTTGGAATGGAGATGGAATATTATGCAGTTGTGCCAACATTACTTATCAGCCACCTGGTGGAAGGGACTTTGTGGATCTGAGGCTCTTTCCCCTGTTCCCTCCATCATCCTCCAAATCCACAAACATCAGCCGCCTCAGAGCGCAACTGGTCCAATGTTACAAGACTGTAACCAATAGCAGCCAGTAATATAACATTTCTATCTATATTATTTTAAAACGTTTGTGAGTGTAATGTTTACTAATGTTTCCCTTGTTTATTTCCCTTTTGTTTATTGTCTATTCCATTTTCTTTGGCAAGTAAACATATGTTTCCCATGACAATAAAGCCCTTTGAATTGAATTTGAGAGTGTGAGAGCAGAGAGAGTGACGGGGGAAGGAAGAGAGAACAGGGAGAGAGTGAGGGCAAAGGTGTGCTATTCTGATCACACTGCCATAGAGATGGACAGATTGCCAGATGTTATAAGGAAGGAGTGAGGGGAGAGGAGATCGAGAAAGAGATGGAGCAGGAGGGACAAGTTAAGGTGTGGTATTTTAATATTTCTCTCTACAAATGGACCCCCTCTCCCCTCTAAACAATGAACAGTAAACATAAAAGTTCCAAAGGAATATAGACATTCAAATGTCATATTATGTCTATATACAGTGTTGTAACGATGTGCAAATAGTTAAAGTACAAAAGGTTAAATAAATAAACATAAATATGGGTTGTATTTACAATGGTGTTTGTTCTTCACTGGTTGCTCTTGTCTTGTGGCAACAGTTCACATATGTTGCTGCCGTGATGCCACACAGTGGTATTTCACCCAGTAGATATGGGAGTTTATCAAAATTGGATTTGTTTTCAAATGTGGGTCTTTGTAATCTGAGGGAAATATGTGTATCCAATATGGTCAAACATTTCCTCTCTCTTGCTCTGTCTCCCCTCTCCTGCTTTTATCCCCCTCCCCTCCATCTCTTACTCTTCTGAGTCAGCACAGAGTCGGAACAAACCAATCAAAACCCACTGCAGCTCTATAGCAGCCAATCCCATCGGACAGCTGTGAGGTACATGGAACACTGTTCTGTAGAATATTGGGATGTTCTGTGTTCTGGAACATGTGATTGTAAAACAGTAATATGGCTCAATACTCTCACTCTCTCTCTCTCTCTCTCTCTCTCTACCTCTCTCTCTCTCTTACCTCTCTCTCTCTCTCTCTCTACCTCTCTCTCTCTCTACCTCTCTCTCTCTCTCTCTACCTCTCTCTCTACCTCTCTCTCTCTCTACCTCTCTCTCTCTCTCTCTCTCTACCTCTCTCTCTCTCTACCTCTCTCTCTACCTCTCTCTCTCTCTACCTCTCTCTCTCTCTACCTCTCTCTCTCTCTACCTCTCTCTCTCGCTCTCTCTCTCTCATAGACTACTTTAACACAGTGGTATTGGCTAGTTGTGAGCACGCTTACTGAAAAGCGTTTATCCGGCTGAAGTAGTTTGAACGAGCAGAGCATCTCTCCTCTATGAGAGAGGGAACAAATAATGAGAGAGAGAGAGAGAGAGAGAGAGAGAGAGAGAGAGAAAGAGAGAGAGAGAGAGAGAGAGAGAGAGAGAGAGAGAGAGGATGAGAGAGAGAGAGAGAGAGAGAGAGAGAGGAGAGAAGAGAGAGAGAGAGAGAGAGAGAAGAGAGAGAAAGAGAGAGAAAGAGAGAGAAAGAGAGAGAGAGAGAGAGAGAGAGAGAGAGAGAGAGAGAGAGAACAATACAGAGAACAGGGCTACAGGGCATCTATTTCTGATAAAATAAACTATAGGCCACAAACATGCACTTGCGGGCACACACATCAGACACATGCACTCACACACCAGACACATGCACTCACGTTCACACACACACCAGACACATGCACTCACGTTCACACACACACCAGACACATGCACTCACTCACACACACACACCAGACACATGCACTCACACACCAGACACATGCACTCACGGGCACACACACACACCAGACACATGCACTCACGGGCACACACACACCAGACACATGCACTCACTCACACACACACCAGACACATGCACTCACACACCAGACACATACACTCACGGGCACACACACACACCAGACACATGCACTCACTCACACACACACCAGACACATGGACTCACGGGCACAGACTGATACAGGCATACACATGGATGGCCACACGCAGCATTACAATTGTGTAGTTCCCGTTTTTAAGGACTCTCTCTCTGAAATGTCTCCTTGGCAGGCGGGCGGGCGGGCGGGCGGACGGACGGACAGACAGACAGGTACATGCTGGCCACACCGGCCGTGTTGCGTGCGTGAGTGTTGCAAAATAAGTTTACACATACATGTTAATCTATAATTTCATACAAACTGCTCGCCCGCGTCAATGAGCGTCTGCGTAGCCAGGCACTAAAAATAGAACTTGGTTCTTTTTAAGACGCTTGACGCAGTGCAAGTCATGCCTGGTTATTAGGAGCATATACCCACGAGGGTGATTGAAAAATGAACGAGGTCCACCCTCCAGTCCAGTTGGTTGCAGTAACGCACGTTAAAGTTGGTTGCCAAAGGCATATAAACTCCACAGAAGAAGACTGAACTAAGAGAGATTACTAGAAACTAACAAGGTTTCCCCTTTTATCTGTGGATTAATTGTCAGAGTAGAGAACACGTGATTTTGTGTGACTCAAAATCAAATCAAATCAAAGTTTATTTGTCACGTGCGCCGAATACAACAGGTGTAGACCTTACAGTGAAATGCTTACTTACAGGCTCTAACCAACAGTGCAAAAAAAAAAAGTATTAGGTGAACAATAGGTAAGTAAAGAAATAAAAACAACACTAAAAAGACAGTGAAAAATAACAGTAGCCAGGCTATATACAGTAGAGGCTATATACAGTAGCGAGGCTATATACAGTAGAGGCTATATACAGTAGAGAGGCTATATACAGTAGCGAGGCTATATACAGTAGCGAGGCTATATACAGTAGAGAGGCTATATACAGTAGTGAGGCTATATACAGTAGTGAGGCTATATACAGTAGTGAGGCTATATACAGTAGAGAGGCTATATACAGTAGAGAGGCTATATACAGTAGAGAGGCTATATACAGTAGCGAGGCTATATACAGTAGTGAGGCTATATACAGTAGTGAGGCTATATACAGTAGAGAGGCTATATACAGTAGAGAGGCTATATACAGTAGAGAGGCTATATACAGTAGAGAGGCTATATACAGTAGTGAGGCTATATACAGTAGTGAGGCTATATACAGTAGAGAGGCTATATACAGTAGAGAGGCTATATACAGTAGAGAGGCTATATACAGTAGCGAGGCTATATACAGTAGCGGGGCTATATACAGTAGAGAGGCTATATACAGTAGAGAGGCTATATACAGTAGAGAGGCTATATAGAGTAGCGAGGCTATATACAGTAGAGAGGCTATTTAGAGTAGTGAGGCTATATACAGTAGCGAGGCTATATACAGTAGCGAGGCTATATACAGTAGCGAGGCTATATACAGTAGAGAGGCTATATACAGTAGAGAGGCTATAATCAGTAGAGGCTATATACAGAAGTGAGGCTATATACAGTAGAGAGGCTATATAGAGTAGTGAGGCTATATACAGTAGAGAGGCTATATAGAGTAGTGAGGATATATACAGTAGCGAGGCTATATACAGAAGTGAGGCTATATACAGTAGAGAGGCTATATACAGTAGTGAGTCTATTTACAGTAGCGAGGCTATATACAGTAGAGAGGCTATATACAGTAGAGAGGATATTTACAGTAGAGAGGCTATATACAGTAGAGAGGCTATATACAGTAGTGAGGCTATTTACAGTAGAGAGGCTATATACAGTAGTGAGGCTATTTACAGTAGAGAGGCTATATACAGTAGTGAGGCTATTTACAGTAGCGAGGCTATATACAGTAGCGAGGCTATATACAGTAGCGAGGCTATATACAGTAGCGAGGCTATATACAGAAGCGAGGCTATTTACAGTAGCGAGGCTATATACAGTAGCGAGGCTATATACAGTAGCGAGGCTATATACAGTAGTGAGGCTATATACAGTGTGGCTATAACAGTAGAGAGGCTATATACAGTAGTGAGGCTATATACAGTAGAGAGGCTATATACAGTAGTGAGGCTATATACAGTAGCGAGGCTATATACAGTAGTGAGGCTATATACTGAAGTGAGGCTAAAACAGTAGTGAAGCTATTTACAGTAGCGAGGCTATATACAGAAGCAAGGCTATATACAGAAGTGAGGCTATTTACAGTAGTGAGGCTGTGTACAGTAGAGAGGCTATATACAGTAGAGAGGCTATATACAGTAGCGAGGCTATATACAGTAGAGAGGCTATATACAGTAGTGAGGCTATTTACAGTAGCGAGGCTATATACAGTAGCGAGGAAATATACAGTAGCGAGGCTATTTACAGTAGCGAGGCTATATACAGTAGTGAGGCTATATACAGTAGAGAGGCTAAATACAGTAGAGAGGCTATATACAGTAGTGAGGCTATTTACAGTAGCGAGGCTATATACAGTAGAGAGGCTATATACAGTAGAGAGGCTATATACAGTAGCGAGGCTATATACAGAAGCGAGGCTATATACAGTAGTGAGGCTATTTACAGTAGTGAGGCTGTGTACAGTAGAGAGGCTATATACAGTAGAGAGGCTATATACAGTAGCGAGGCTATATACAGTAGTGAGGCTATATACAGTAGAGAGGCTAAATACAGTAGAGAGGCTATATACAGTAGTGAGGCTATTTACAGTAGCGAGGCTATATACAGTAGAGAGGCTATATACAGTAGAGAGGCTATATACAGTAGCGAGGCTATATAGAGTAGCGAGGCTATATACAGTAGTGAGGCTATTTACAGTTGCGAGGCTATATACAGTAGCGAGGATATATACAGTAGCGAGGCTATATACAGAAGTGAGGCTATTTACAGTAGCGAGGCTATATACAGTAGCAAGGCTGTATACAGTAGTGAGGCGAGACAATATACAGTAGCGAGGCTATATACAGTAGTGAGTTTATTTACAGTAGCGAGGATATATACAGTAGAGAGGCTATATAAAGTAGTGAGGCTATATACAGTAGAGAGGCTATATACAGTAGCGAGGCTATATAGAGTAGCGAGGCTATATACAGTAGTGAGGCTATTTACAATAGCGAGGCTATATACAGTAGCGAGGATATATACAGTAGCGAGGCTATATACAGAAGTGAGGCTATTTACAGTAGCGGGGCTATATACAGTAGCAAGGCTATATACAGTAGTGAGGCGAGACAATATACAGTAGCGAGGCTATATACAGTAGTGAGTTTATTTACAGTAGCGAGGCTATATACAGTAGCGAGGCTATAAACAGTAGAGAGGCTATATACAGTAGCGAGGCTATATACAGTAGAGAGGCTATATACAGTAGTGAGGCTATATACAGTAGTGAGGCTATATACAGTAGAGAGGCTATATACAGTAGTGAGGCTATTTACAGTAGCGAGGCTATATACAGTAGCGAGGAAATATACAGTAGCGAGGCTATATACAGAAGTGAGGCTATTTACAGTAGCGAGGCTATATACAGTAGCAAGGCTATATACAGTAGTGAGGCGAGACAATATACAGTAGCGAGGCTATATACAGTAGTGAGTTTATTTACAGTAGCGAGGCTATATACAGTAGCGAGGCTATATACAGTAGTGAGGCTATTTACAGTAGTGAGGCTGTGTACAGTAGAGAGGCTATATACAGTAGAGAGGCTATATACAGTAGCGAGGCTATATACAGTAGTGAGGCTATATACAGTAGAGAGGCTATATACAGTAGTGAGGCTGTGTACAGTAGTGAGGCTGTATACAGTAGCAAGGCTATTTTCAGTAGCGAGGCTATATACAGTAGAGAGGCTATATACAGTAGAGAGGCTATATACAGTAGAGAGGCTATATACAGTAGTGAGGCTATATACAGTAGAGTGGCTATATACAGTAGAGAGGCTATATACAGTAGTGAGGCTATTTACAGTAGAGAGGCTATATACAGTAGAGAGGCTATATACAGTAGAGAGGCTATATACAGTAGTGAGGCTATATACAGTAGAGAGGCTATATACAGTAGTGAGGCTATTTACAGTAGCGAGGCTATATACAGTAGCGAGGAAATATACAGTAGCGAGGCTATATACAGAAGTGAGGCTATTTACAGTAGCGAGGCTATATACAGTAGCAAGGCTATATACAGTAGTGAGGCGAGACAATATACAGTAGCGAGGCTATATACAGTAGTGAGTTTATTTACAGTAGCGAGGCTATATACAGTAGCGAGGCTATATACAGTAGTGAGGCTATTTACAGTAGTGAGGCTGTGTACAGTAGAGAGGCTATATACAGTAGAGAGGCTATATACAGTAGCGAGGCTATATACAGTAGTGAGGCTATATACAGTAGAGAGGCTAAATACAGTAGAGAGGCTATATACAGTAGTGAGGCTATTTACAGTAGCGAGGCTATATACAGTAGAGAGGCTATATATAGTAGAGAGGCTATATACAGTAGAGAGGCTATATACAGTAGTGAGGCTATATACAGTAGAGAGGCTATATACAGTAGCGAGGCTATATGCAATAGTCAGGGTGTATACAGTAGTGAGGCTATATACAGTAGAGAGGCTATATACAGTAGTGAGGCTATATACAGTAGTGAGGCTGTGTACAGTAGTGAGGCTGTATACAGTAGCAAGGCTATATTCAGTAGCGAGGCTATATACAGTAGAGAGGCTATATACAGTAGAGAGGCTATATACAGTAGAGAGGCTATATACAGTAGTGAGGCTATATACAGTAGAGTGGCTATATACAGTAGAGAGGCTATATACAGTAGTGAGGCTATTTACAGTAGAGAGGCTATATACAGTAGAGAGGCTATATACAGTAGAGAGGCTATATACAGTAGCGAGGCTATATAGAGTAGCGAGGCTATATACAGTAGTGAGGCTATTTACAGTTGCGAGGCTATATACAGTAGCGAGGATATATACAGTAGCGAGGCTATATACAGAAGTGAGGCTATTTACAGTAGCGAGGCTATATACAGTAGCAAGGCTGTATACAGTAGTGAGGCGAGAAAATATACAGTAGCGAGGCTATATATAGTAGTGAGTTTATTTACAGTAGCGAGGATATATACAGCAGAGAGGCTATATACAGTAGTGAGGCTATATACAGTAGAGAGGCTATATACAGTAGCGAGGCTATATAGAGTAGCGAGGCTATATACAGTAGTGAGGCTATTTACAGTAGCGAGGCTATATAGAGTAGAGTGGCTATATACAGTAGAGAGGCTATATACAGTAGTGAGGCTATTTATAGTAGAGAGGCTATATACAGTAGAGAGGCTATATACAGTAGAGAGGCTATATACAGTAGCGAGGCTATATAGAGTAGCGAGGCTATATACAGTAGTGAGGCTATATACAGTAGAGAGGCTATATAGAGTAGTGAGGCTATTTACAGTAGCGAGGCTATATACAGTAGCGAGGCTATATACAGTAGCGAGGCTATATACAGTAGAGAGGCTATATACAGTAGAGAGGCTATAATCAGTAGAGGCTATATACAGAAGTGAGGCTATATACAGTAGAGAGGCTATATAGAGTAGTGAGGATATATACAGTAGCGAGGCTATATACAGAAGTGAGGCTATATACAGTAGTGAGGCTATTTACAGTAGCGAGGCTATATACAGTAGAGAGGCTATATACAGTAGTGAGGCTATATAAAGTAGAGAGGCTATATAGAGTAGTGAGGATATATACAGTAGCGAGGCTATATACAGAAGTGAGGCTATATACAGTAGAGAGGCTATATACAGTAGTGAGTCTATTTACAGTAGCGAGGCTATATACAGTAGAGAGGCTATATACAGTAGAGAGGATATTTACAGTAGAGAGGCTATATACAGTAGAGAGGCTATATACAGTAGTGAGGCTATTTACAGTAGAGAGGCTATATACAGTAGTGAGGCTATTTACAGTAGAGAGGCTATATACAGTAGTGAGGCTATTTACAGTAGCGAGGCTATATACAGTAGCGAGGCTATATACAGTAGCGAGGCTATATACAGTAGCGAGGCTATATACAGTAGCGAGGCTATTTACAGTAGCGAGGCTATATACAGTAGCGAGGCTATATACAGTAGCGAGGCTATATACAGTAGTGAGGCTATATACAGTGAGGCTATAACAGTAGAGAGGCTATATACAGTAGTGAGGCTATATACAGTAGCAAGGCTATATACAGTAGTGAGGCTATATACTGAAGTGAGGCTAAAACAGTAGTGAGGCTATTTACAGTAGCGAGGCTATATACAGTAGCGAGGCTATATACAGAAGCGAGGCTATATACAGTAGTGAGGCTATTTACAGTAGTGAGGCTGTGTACAGTAGAGAGGCTATATACAGTAGAGAGGCTATATACAGTAGCGAGGCTATATACAGTAGTGAGGCTATATACAGTAGAGGCTATATACAGAAATGAGGCTATTTACAGTAGCGAGGCTATATACAGTAGCAAGGCTGTATACAGTAGTGAGGCGAGACAATATACAGTAGCGAGGCTATATACAGTAGTGAGTTTATTTACAGTAGCGAGGATATATACAGTAGAGAGGCTATATAAAGTAGTGAGGCTATATACAGTAGAGAGGCTATATACAGTAGCGAGGCTATATAGAGTAGCGAGGCTATATACAGTAGTGAGGCTATTTACAATAGCGAGGCTATATACAGTAGCGAGGATATATACAGTAGCGAGGCTATATACAGAAGTGAGGCTATTTACAGTAGCGAGGCTATATACAGTAGCAAGGCTATATACAGTAGTGAGGCGAGACAATATACAGTAGCGAGGCTATATACAGTAGTGAGTTTATTTACAGTAGCGAGGCTATATACAGTAGCGAGGCTATATACAGTAGAGAGGCTCTATACAGTAGCGAGGCTATATACAGTAGAGAGGCTATATACAGTAGTGAGGCTATATACAGTAGTGAGGCTATATACAGTAGAGAGGCTATATACAGTAGTGAGGCTATTTACAGTAGCGAGGCTATATACAGTAGCGAGGCTATATACAGTAGCGAGGCTATATACAGTAGTGAGGCTATATACTGAAGTGAGGCTAAAACAGTAGTGAGGCTATTTACAGTAGCGAGGCTATATACAGTAGCGAGGCTATATACAGTAGTGAGGCTATATACAGTAGTGAGGCTATATACTGAAGTGAGGCTAAAACAGTAGTGAGGCTATTTACAGTAGCGAGGCTATATACAGTAGCGAGGCTATATACAGTAGTGAGGCTATATACTGAAGTGAGGCTAAAACAGTAGTGAGGCTATTTACAGTAGCGAGGCTATATACAGTAGCGAGGCTATATACAGAAGCGAGGCTATATACAGTAGTGAGGCTATTTACAGTAGTGAGGCTGTGTACAGTAGAGAGGCTATATACAGTAGAGAGGCTATATACAGTAGCGAGGCTATATACAGTAGTGAGGCTATATTCAGTAGAGAGGCTAAATACAGTAGAGAGGCTATATACAGTAGTGAGGCTATTTACAGTAGCGAGGCTATATACAGTAGAGAGGCTATATACAGTAGAGAGGCTATATACAGTAGCGAGGCTATATAGAGTAGCGAGGCTATATACAGTAGTGAGGCTATTTACAGTTGCGAGGCTATATACAGTAGCGAGGATATATACAGTAGCGAGGCTATATACAGAAGTGAGGCTATTTACAGTAGCGAGGCTATATACAGTAGCAAGGCTGTATACAGTAGTGAGGCGAGACAATATACAGTAGCGAGGCTATATACAGTAGTGAGTTTATTTACAGTAGCGAGGATATATACAGTAGAGAGGCTATATAAAGTAGTGAGGCTATATAAAGTAGAGAGGCTATATACAGTAGCGAGGCTATATAGAGTAGCGAGGCTATATACAGTAGTGAGGCTATTTACAATAGCGAGGCTATATACAGTAGCGAGGATATATACAGTAGCGAGGCTATATACAGAAGTGAGGCTATTTACAGTAGCGAGGCTATATACAGTAGCAAGGCTATATACAGTAGTGAGGCGAGACAATATACAGTAGCGAGGCTATATACAGTAGTGAGTTTATTTACAGTAGCGAGGCTATATACAGTAGCGAGGCTATATACAGTAGAGAGGCTATATACAGTAGCGAGGCTATATACAGTAGAGAGGCTATATACAGTAGTGAGGCTATATACAGTAGTGAGGCTATATACAGTAGAGAGGCTATATACAGTAGTGAGGCTATTTACAGTAGCGAGGCTATATACAGTAGCGAGGAAATATACAGTAGCGAGGCTATATACAGAAGTGAGGCTATTTACAGTAGCGAGGCTATATACAGTAGCAAGGCTATATACAGTAGTGAGGCGAGACAATATACAGTAGCGAGGCTATATACAGTAGTGAGTTTATTTACAGTAGCGAGGCTATATACAGTAGCGAGGCTATATACAGTAGTGAGGCTATTTACAGTAGTGAGGCTGTGTACAGTAGAGAGGCTATATACAGTAGAGAGGCTATATACAGTAGCGAGGCTATATACAGTAGTGAGGCTATATACAGTAGAGAGGCTAAATACAGTAGAGAGGCTATATACAGTAGCGAGGCTATATACAGTAGTCGGTGTATACAGTAGTGAGGCTATATACAGTAGAGAGGCTATATACAGTAGTGAGGCTATATACAGTAGTGAGGCTGTGTACAGTAGCGAGGCTATATACAGTAGCAAGGCTATATACAGTAGTGAGGCGAGACAATATACAGTAGCGAGGCTATATACAGTAGTGAGTTTATTTACAGTAGCGAGGCTATATACAGTAGCGAGGCTATATACAGTAGAGAGGCTATATACAGTAGCGAGGCTATATACAGTAGAGAGGCTATATACAGTAATGAGGCTATATACAGTAGTGAGGCTATATACAGTAGAGAGGCTATATACAGTAGCGAGGCTATATAGAGTAGCGAGGCTATATACAGTAGTGAGGCTATTTACAGTAGCGAGGCTATATACAGTAGCGAGGATATATACAGTAGCGAGGCTATATACAGAAGTGAGGCTATTTACAGTAGCGAGGCTATATACAGTAGCAAGGCTATATACAGTAGTGAGGCGAGACAATACACAGTAGCGAGGCTATATACAGTAGTGAGTTTATTTACAGTAGCGAGGCTATATACAGTAGCGAGGCTATATACAGTAGAGAGGCTATATACAGTAGAGAGGCTATATACAGTAGCGAGGCTATATACAGTAGCGAGGCTATAGACAGTAGTGAGGCTATATACAGTAGTGAGGCTGTGTACAGTAGTGAGGCTGTATACAGTAGCGAGGCTATATACAGTAGAGAGGCTATATACAGTAGAGAGGCTATATACAGTAGAGAGGCTATTTACAGTAGAGAGGCTATATACAGTAGTGAGGCTGTATACAGTAGTCAGGCTATATACAGTAGTGAGGCTGTATACAGTGGTGAGGCTGTATACAGTAGCGAGGCTATATACAGTAGCGAGGCTATATACAGTAGCGAGGCTATATACAGTAGTGAGGCTATAACAGTAGCGAGGCTATATACAGTAGTGAGGCTATATACAGTAGCGAGGCTATATACAGTAGTGAGGCTATAACAGTAGTGAGGCTATGTACAGTAGTAAGGCTATATACAGTAGCGAGGCTATATACAGAAGTGAGGCTATAACAGTAGTGAGGCTATGTACAGTAGTAAGGCTATATACAGTAGCGAGGCTATATACAGTAGAGAGGCTATATACTGAAGTGAGGCTATAACAGTAGTGAGGCTATGTACAGTAGCAAGGCTATAACAGTAGCGAGGCTATATACAGGCACCGGGTAATTGGGCTGATTGAGGTAGTATGTACATATAGATATGGTTAAAGTGACTATGCATATATGACAAACAGAGAGTAGCAGTAGCGTAAGAGAGGGGTTGGCGGGTGGTGGATGGCGGGTGGTGGGACACAATGCAGATAGCCCGGTTAGCCAATGTGATGGGGCTAATTGAGGTAGTATGTATAGTTAAAGTGACTATGCATATATGACAAACAGAGAGTAGCAGCAGTGTAAAGAGGGGTCGGGGGGTGGGCACACAATGCAAATAGTCCGGGTAGCCATTTGATTAGATGTTCAGGAGTCTTATGGCTTGGGGGTAAAAACTGTTGAGAAGCCTTTTTGTCCTAGACTTGGCACTCCGGTTACCGCTTGCCGTGCGGTAGTAGAGAGAACCGTCTATGACTGGGGTGGCTGTGGTTTTTGACAATTTTTAGGGCCTTCCTCTGACACCGCCTGGTGTAGAGGTCCTGGAAGGCAGGTAGCTTAGCCCCAGTGATGTACTGGCCCGTACGCACTACCCTCTGTAGTGACTTCCGGTCGGAGGTTGAGCAGTTGCAATACCAGGCAGTGATGTAACCAGTCAGGATGCCATCGATGGTGCAGCTGTCGAACCTTTTGAGGATCTGAGGACCCATGCCAAATCTTTTCAGTCTCCTGAGGGAGAACAAGTTTTGTCGTGCCCACTTCACAACTGTCATGGTGTGTTTGGACCATTCTAGTTTGTTGTTGATGTGGACACCAAGGAACTTGAAGCTCTCAACCTGCTCCACTACAGCCCCGTCGATGAGAATGGGGGCATGCTCGGTCCTCTTTTTCCTGTAGTCCACAATCATCTCCTTAGTCTTGGTTACGTTGAGGGATAGGTTGTTATTCTGGCACCACCCGGCCAGGTCTCTGACCACCTCCCTATAGGCTGTCTCATCGTTGTCGGTGATCAGGCCACTGTTGTGTCGTCTGCAAACTTAATGATGGTGTTGGAGTCGTGTTCGGACATGCAGTCGTGGGTGAACACGGAGTACAGGAGGGGACTGAGCACGCACCCCTGAGGGGCTCTAGTGTTGAGGATCAGCGTGGCAGATGTGTTGCTACCTACCCTCACCCCCTGGGGGCGGCCCGTCAGGAAGTCCAGGATCCAGTTGCAGAGGGAGGTGTTTAGTCCCAGGATCCTTAGCTTAGTGATGATCTTTGAGGGCACTATGGTGTTGAACGCTGAGCTGTAGTCAATGAACAGCATTCTCACGTAGATGTTCCTTTTGTCCAGGTGGGAAAGGGCAGTGTGGAGTGCAATAGAGATTGCATCATCAGTGAATCTGTTTGGGCGGTATGCAAATTGGAGTGGGTCTAGGGTTTCTGGAATAATGGTGTTGATGTGAGCCATTACCAGCCTTTCAAAGCACTTCATGGCTATGGACGTGAGTGCTACGGGTCTGTAGTCATTTAGGTAGGTTGCCTTCGTGTTCTTGGGCACAGGGACTATGGTTGTCTGCTTGAAACATGTTGGTATTACAGACTCAATGAGGGACATGTGGAAAATGTCAGTGAAGACACCTGCCAGTTAGTCAATGGGTCGATATTCTACAAAGATCCATAAAAAAAGGAACTTGTGCATTTCAGGTAAAATAACAACCCAATGTTTACATCCCAGGACAAATTAGCTAGCAACAGCAAGCTAGCTAGCTAAATGTCCATGAATGTTTCATGTATGTTTCGACCTGTCCCCAAATTAATATAGTTGGTTCAGAGTTCATTTTGATATTTCAACCTGCGTGTCCTGATCGTGTCTGGTGTGGACGCACCCGCATGCCCGGTGTAGTCAGCATGGGTGGTGTAGTCAGCATGCCCGGTGTAGTCAGCATGTCCGGTGTAGTCAGCATGGGTGGTGAGGTCAGCATGCCCGGTGTAGTCAGCATGGGTGGTGTAGTCAGCATGCCCGGTGTAGTCAGAATGGGTGGTGTAGTCAGCATGCCCGGTGTAGTCAGCATGCCCGGTGTAGTCAGAATGGGTGGTGTAGTCAGCATGCCCGGTGTAGTCAGCATGGGCGGTGTAGTCAGCATGCCCGGTGTAGTCAGCATGCCCGGTGTAGTCAGCATGCCCGGTGTAGTCAACATGCCCGGTGTAGTCAGAATGGGTGGTGTAGTCAGCATGCCCGGTGTAGTCAGCATGCCCGGTGTAGTCAGAATGGGTGGTGTAGTCAGCATGCCCGGTGTAGTCAGAATGGGTGGTGTAGTCAACATGCCCGGTGTAGTCAGAATGGGTGGTGTAGTCAGCATGCCCGGTGTAGTCAGAATGGGTGGTGTAGTCAGCATGCCCGGTGTAGTCAGAATGGGTGGTGTAGTCAGCATGCCCGGTGTAGTCAGAATGGGTGGTTGCTTTTTTCTATTTACTTTTATTTTGGGGTAGTCAGCATGTTAGTTTAAACAGACCTAGGATCATTCCAGACGACCAGCAGAGCAGAGCTCTCCAACAGGAGCCTGGTTTGAGCCAGGACATATCCAGCTCACCACGTAGCAGCAGCTAACGGGGATCCATAATAAATACAAATGCATATGTTCATGACAAAAATTATTGGCACCCTTGATAAAGATGAATAATAAAGACAGAATAAAATAAATCATACAAATACTGAGCTATATTCTATGCTCAAAATTGCTAAATTAGATTATTTTCTACTAAAACAATTGCTCAGAAAAAAATATTTGTTTATAACAAGTAATACTTTTTTCTCACCTCAAAAAGATAGGGGTTAACATTATTGACACCCCATTTTTCTCTCAGTAATTGTATTAGTATAAAATAATATAATTTTCCCATGCTCGGTATTTGTATTATTTATTTTATACAGTATTTTTTTGTCATCTCTATCAAGGGTGCCAATAATTTCGGTCGTGACTGTACATGTGATCCCCAGCACCCTTGTTGTCATGACAACAGAGAGAGACATAAGTTGTGTTTTAAAGGTTGCGTGAGGTTGGTTATTTTTATTTCTGGTTGCCGTGTGGTAGAAAGTCTAGGTGGAAGCATGCTAAAAAACAACCTGGAGCTCTGAGCCAACACACAAACAAACACACACATTCATACACACACACACTCACAGATGATCACACAAAAACACAATGTTGACTCTGTGACCGTGTTATTGGCCAACTGACATAGACAGCTGGATGTAAGAGAAAAGGGCCTCTCTACCTGTGGAGACGGGAGAAAGGCAGATTGCCTGAATGTGACTTTCTCTCTAACCTAACACAAAACAGCCCAACACAAAGCTCAAGTATTTCCTGTAAGACATAAAACAGCAGCTTAACAGAAACAACCGTCATTAACTAGCCAAAAACAGCCCTGCTGCCACGCCACGATTCTCCCATCACCATGGTAACTGCACACTACGCATTCCCATGTTCTATCCATCACCGTGGCGACCGATGTGTTCGCAATAAGTGAATTACACACATAGGTGCTGTGCTCACAAGCTGCAAGCATACATACGCACACGGACATCCACACACATATTTATTGTACACTCACACACAACAAAAAAACAAAAACATTGTAGTGTTCGTCCGTGTGTGTATATGTGCTTGTATCTGTGCATGTGTGCCTGTGTGATGTGTGTGTGCGTGTGCTTTCTTCCTTGTGAAGACACGTTTCATCACTCGTCAATAAAGGTGAAGATGAAAGGGGCTTCATTGTCAGCATCTACAGCTGGTTAAGCACTTTCTTCCCAATGTGCCATGACACAGATGATTTTATCAACACTCACACATCTGGGACTGTAAGCCAAGCCAATGGAAGACAAGCAGCTAGCACAACACAGCACAGCACAGCCAAAGATATTCCTAACTAAGCCAATATAGCAGGGCTGGGCGGTATACCATTTACTATCTACCGGTACTGATGCGCGGACTGGTTTGGGTTTTTACTTTACCTTCTACAACGATATTTGAATGTTTGGTTTGTTAAATGTGACACGCCGTGTGTGACGTCCATTTTTATAGTTTACTCTGCTACTTGAGTCATCCCTCTCCGCTCTCTCTCTCTCTCTCTCTCTCTCAATGCCGCTTTCCACACAGACCTAGCCCCACACCAATGTTGATGACAACAAAGTTGTTTCCACTTTGCTTCATAATATAAATCCACTACCATTCTATAATTACACTATTAGTTTGTGTTTCTTACATCTGCAAACAGCTAGTTTGTCTTTTCTTAGCAAGTTAAGCTAAATCGTGTTGGCTGCTAATGCTAATCGCTAGTTAGCTGGAGAGCTAGCTAGCTAATAAATGTACTGAATAAGAGCTAATGGTGTAGGCCTAAATCATCATGTCGTTTGTGCAACAGTATCTTCTAAATCAAAAAAGAATAAGTGAAGCATGAATATGTTGGCTACACGAAGAAACATTTAATGTAGCCTTTGGTTCCTACCCTGTCACAATTACGCCTCCCTGTCATTTGCATTCATTGTCATGTCAACATAACACTGTATTCGAAGTGCCCAATATTATATTCTAACTATGATAATTAGAATAATCATTCTATTTCCATGATTCCAACAGTTCACCCAAGTGTTTTGCTCTAAATCACAAGTCAAATCGCAATTGCAACATTTGGTTAAAAATAAGGCCTAGTTTTTTTTTCCCATATCGTGCAGCCCTACGTGGCAGTGTGGATATTATCTCAATTGAGTGCACTGTTCTTGAACTGCACTGTTGGTTAAAGGCTTGTAAGTAAGCATTTCACGGTAAAGTCTACACTTGTTGTATTCGGCGCATGTGACAAATAAAGTTGATTTGATTTGATTTGAAATGTGGAAATTGATGGAAATGCAGGAGATTATTTTGGTTGAATTTGAATTGAACAGTATAACAATCAGAATGGAGTAAGACCCATTGAAATCACTTAGAATGTACAGGTATGGGTTGCCACCCTAGGGTCACGTGCTACTCATAAAGCAAATTTAGAACTTTTACTATTCAAAAACATCAAATACCGTCATACTGTCCAAAAAAATAAATAAATACGGGTGATATGATATTGTAGCCATATCGCCCAGCCCTACAAGATAATTAATCTGTGTCGTTTACCATGGGAGCAAATTAAGCATAGTGGGCAAAACAAGCAAGAAGGTAGTCAAAACCAGATCTTACTGGCGCGTTGTAGCACAAATTTGCATATTTCTGTTAGCAAAGCCTCCTCTGAGAAGTGTGCACAAACTCATTTTGACCTTTGCACTTCTGCTAAACAATTATTAATTTTTTTACTTTGGCAAAGTGTCAAGTCTATAAAACGTAGTGCAATGTGTTCATAATAGATTATCATTTTGGGAACAGAAACATGTATTGAGATCAGATGTTTCATCGATGTCGGCCCAGTTTCACCCTCTCCCACTACTGGACTTCCTCTCACAAGTTTTTAATTTTTAATTTGAACCTTTATTTCACCAGGCAAGTCAGTTAAGAACAAATTCATATTTACAATGACGGCCTACCAAAAGGCAAAATACCTCCTGCAGGGAGGGGGGCTGGGATTAAAATAA
Organism: Salvelinus fontinalis; assembly: GCF_029448725.1. Taxonomy (NCBI): domain Eukaryota; kingdom Metazoa; phylum Chordata; class Actinopteri; order Salmoniformes; family Salmonidae; genus Salvelinus; species Salvelinus fontinalis. The sequence continues at coordinate 8,142,514 of NC_074688.1, read as the reverse complement.
AAATAATAATAAAATAAAAAAACATAATATAGGACAAAACACATATCACGAGACAACACAACATAAAGAGAGACCTAAGACAACAACATAGCAAGGCAGCAACACATGACAACACAGCATGGTAGCAACACAACATGGTGGCAGCACAAAACATGGTACCAACATTATTGGGCACAGACAACAGCACAAAGGTCAAGAAGGTAGAGACAACAATACATCACGCAAAGCAGCCACAACTGTCAGTAAGAGTGTCTATGATTGAGTCTTTGAATGAAAATATTGAGATAAAACTGTCCAGTTTGAGTGTTTGTTGCAGCTCGTTCCAGTCGCTAGCTGCAGCGAAATGAAAAGACGAGCGACCCAGGGATGTGTGTGCTTTTGGGACCTTTAACAGAATGTGACTGGCAGAACGGGTGTTGTATGTGGAAGATGAGGGCTGCAGTAGATATCTCAGATATGGGGAGTGAGGCCTAAGAGGGTTTTAAAAATAAGCATCAACCAGTGGGTCTTGCGAAGGGTACACAGAGATGACCAGTTTACAGAGGAGGATAGAGTGCAGTGATGTGTCCTTTTAAGGAGCAATGCTGGCAAAGCTGATGGCGGAAAGGTAAAGAACATTTAGCCGCTCTAGAGCACCCTTACCTGCCAATCTATAAATTATGTCTCCGTAATCTAGCATTGGTAGAATGATCATCTGATTCAGGGTTAGTTTGGCAGCTGGGGTGAAAGAGGAGCGATTACGATACTGGAAACCAAGTCTAGATTTAACTTTGGCCTGCAGCTTTGATATGTGCTGAGAGAAGGACAGTGTACCGTCTAGCCATACTCCCAAGTATTTGTATGAGGTGACTACCTCAAGCTCTAAACCCTCAGAGGTAGTAATCACACCTGTGGGGAGAGGGGCATTCTCCTTACCAAACCACATGACCTTTGTTTTGGAAGTATTCAGAACCAGGTTAAGGGTAGAGAAAGCTTGTTGGACACAAAGAAAGCTTTGTTGTAGAGCGTTTAACACAAAATCTGGGGATGGGCCAGCTGAGTATAAGACTGTATCATCTGCATATAAATGGATAGGAGAGCTTCCTACTGCCTGAGCTTTGTTGTTGGTGACAAGCAGTGGCTGAGACAGCAGATTTTCTGACTTTATACACTGCACTCTTTGAGAGAGGTAGTTAGCAAACCCAGCCAAAGTCCCCTCAGAGACACCAATATTCCTTAGCCGGCCCACAAGAATGGAATGGTCTACCGTATCAAAAGCTTTGGCCAAGTCATTAAAAATAGCAGCACAACATGGCTTAGAATCAAGGGCAATGGGGACATCATTGAGGACCTTTAAGGTTGTGGTGACACATCCATAACCTGAGCGGAAACCAGATTGCATACCAGAGAGAATACTATAGACATGAAGAAAGCCAGTCAGTTGCTTATTGACAAGTTTTTCCAACACTTTTGATAAACAGGGCAACATAGAAATAGGCCTATACCAGTTAGGATCAACTTGATCTCCTCCTTTAAATAAAGGATGAACAGTGGCTGGCTTCCAAGCAATGGGAACCTCCCCAGAAAGGAGAGACAGGTTAAAAAGGTTGGAGATAGGCTTGGCGGTGATAGGAGCAGCAACCTTAAAGAAGAAAGGGTCTAAACCATCGGACCCAGATGTTTTTTTGGGGTCAAGTTTCAGGAGCTCCTTTAACACCTCGGACTCAGTGACTGCCTGCAGGGAGAAACTTTGTAGTGGGGCAGGGGAAAAAGAGGGAGAAGAATTGTAGCGGGGCAGGGGAAAAAGAGGGAGAAGCATCGGGGATAGTCGCATTAGAAGGGGTGGGAGATGAGGAAATGTTGGACGGGCAAGGAGGCATGGCTGAGTCAAATAGGAATCCTGACTTAATGAAGTGTTGATTAAAGAGCTCAGCCATGTGCTTCTTGTCAGTAACAACCACATCATCAACATTAAGGGACATGGGCAGCTGTGAGGAGGAGGGTTTATTCTCCAGGTCTTTAAACGTTTTCCAGAACTTCTTGGGGTTAGACCCACAGAGAGAGAAGTGCTCCTTAAAGTAACTCACTTTGGCCTTCCGGATAGCATGAGTGCACTTATTTCTCAATTGCCTGAACGAGAGCCAGTCAGCCATTCTTGAGGTGCAGTAACACTGGAAGATCACGGTCAAACCAGGGGCTGAACCTGTTTTAAATGACCATTTTCTTTATGGTGGCATGTTTGTTAACAACACCACTGAAAATATCTAAAAAATAAGGTTCAAGCGTCTTCGACAGAGGGATAAAGCTGATTATATACCATTTTACAGAGACCAGTTCATGAAGGAAGGCTTGCTCATGAACGTTTTTTAGCAAGCGTCTATGACAAATCAGGACAGGTTGTTCCACTGAGCAGCCATTATGAACACAGGCTGTAAAACTGTGATCACTAAGGTCATTACAGAAAACACCAGACTGATACCTATAAGGATTATTTGTGAGGATAACATCAAGAAGAGCAGCCTTTTCTGGGTGTTTGGAGTCATACCTTGTGGGATTGGTAATAATCTGACAAAGATTTAGAGAGTCCCATTGCTTTAGGACTTGGACACTACAATATTTGGTGGTGGATCCTGGACTTCCTGACGGGCTGCCCCCAGGTGGTGAGGGTAGGTAGCAACACATCTGCCACGCTGATCCTCAACACTGGAGCCCCTCAGGGTTGCGTGCTCAGTCACCTCGTGTATTCCCTGTTCACCCACGACTGCATGGCCAGGCACGACTCCAACACCATCATTAAGTTTGCAGACGACACAACAGTGGCCTGATCACCGACAACGACGAGACAGCCTATAGGGAGGTCAGAGACCTGGCCGGGTGGTGCCAGAATAACAACCTATCCCTCAACGTAACCAAGACTAAGGAGATGATTGTGGACTACAGGAAAAAGAGGACCGAGCATGCCCCCATTCTCATCGACGGGGCTGTAGTTGAGCAGGTTGAGAGCTTCAAGTTCCTTGGTGTCCACATCAACAACAAATTAGAATGGTACAAACACACCAAGACGGTCATCAAGAGGGCACGATAAAGCTATCCCCCCTCAGGAAATTGAAAAGATTTGGCAAGGGTCCTGAGATCCTCAAAAGGTTCTACAGCTGCAACATCAAGAGCATCCTGAGGGTAGTGCATACGGGCCAATACATCACTGGGGCTAAGCCGACTGCCATCCAGGTCCGTATATAGCCTCGCTACTGGTATTTTTCACTGTCTTTTTACTGTTGTTTTTATTTCTTTACTTACCTATTGTTCACCTAATTCCCTTTTTGCACTATTGGTTGGAGCCTGTAAGTAAGCATTTCACTGTAAGATCTTTGACCTGTTGTATTCGGCCCACGTGACAAATAAACTTTGATTTGATTTGGTGAGAAAACGCTCTAAAAGGATTATTCAGCGTTATAGCCCCTGTGACGTGTCTGTGTTACCCCTTCTGTCTGTGGAACAACACAGCTAGCACAGCACATAACACAACACAGCACAAAACAGCTAGCACAACACAAAAGCACAACACCGCAATGATCAGCTTACAGATGCTTTAAATTATAGGTGTAAACCACATTTAAATTTGAATGAGAAGAGAGACAGAGATAGAGTAGGAGGAGAGGGTGAAAAGGGAGAGAAATAAAGGAAGGGAGAAAGAGAGAGGGGGAGTGAAAAGGGAGAGAGAAAATAAGACAGAAAAAGAGAGTGAGGGAGAAAGTGCCCGCCTCCCCGTGCCAAGCGAAGACTCACCTTGATGGATTTGCTGTCCGGCGTTAACACCTCCTCTGACAGCTCCATCATCTTCAGGGCCATGAGTGCGATTGGCTTGGCATGGCTGTCAATCTTTTGGTGGAGCCCGCCCGCAACACAGTAGGCGTCGCCTATAGTCTCAATCTACATGGGGATTGGAGGAGAGTCCATGAAGCCATGATCATTTGATTTGATTTGATTTCAGTATTTTCATAAAATTTAAATATTTTCAGAATAAAAAATTATAAAACAAGTTAAAAAAAAACACTCAAAAGCTGTACTTGACAACAAGAAACACAACTCTCATTTTCAGCCAGTCACAGTCATTTATCCAGAGTAACCATGACAATGGGAACATATGGTTCTCTCTCTCCTCACATGAAGCAGGAAAAGAGAGAGGGGAGAGGTGAAAGTGGAGACGAGAGAAAATGACAGTAGAAAGAGAGAAGGGGAAGAGTCAAGTAAAAAAGTGGAAGGATGAGGAGAGAGGAAGGGAAGGGAAAGAAAAATTGTCTCAATCTGTGCAGGATCAAACCCTGGCGAAGGACGAGAGCTGATGTAGTGATGGAGGGATGGATAGAGGGAGTGATGGTTGGTAATGGACGGATAGAGGGAGTGATGGTTGTTAATGGATGGATAGAGGGAGTGATGGTTGGTAATGGATAGAGGGAGTGATGGTTGGTAATGGATAGAGGGAGTGATGGTTGGTAATGGATGGATAGAGGGAGTGATGGTTGTTAATGGACGGATAATGGGAGTGATGGTTGGTAATGGATGGATAGAGGGAGTGATGATTGGTAATGGATGGATAGAGGGAGTGATGGTTGTTACTGGATGGATAGAGGGAGTGATGGTTGGTAATGGATGGATAGAGGGAGTGATGATTGTTAATGGATGGATAGAGGGAGTGATGGTTGGTAATGGATGGATAGAGGGAGTGATGGTTGGTAATGGATGGATAGAGGGAGTGATGATTGGTAATGGATGGATAGAGGGAGTGATGATTGGTAATGGATGGATAGAGGGAGTGATGGTTGTGAAAGGACGGATAATGGGAGTGATGGTTGTTACTGGATGGATAGAGGGAGTGATGATTGGTAATGGATGGATAGAGGGAGTGATGATTGGTAATGGATGGATAGAGGGAGTGATGGTTGGTAATGGATGGATAGAGGGAGTGATGATTGGTAATCGATGGATAGAGGGAGTGATGGTTGGTAATGGATGGATAGAGGGAGTGATGATTGGTAATGGATGGATAGAGGGAGTGATGATTGGTAATGGATGGATAGAGGGAGTGATGATTGGTAATGGATGGATAGAGGGAGTGATGGTTGGTAATGGATGGATAGAGGGAGTGATGATTGGTAATCGATGGATAGAGGGAGTGATGGTTGGTAATGGATGGATAGAGGGAGTGATGATTGGTAATGGATCGATAGAGGGAGTGATGGTTGTGAAAGGACGGATAATGGGAGTGATGGTTGTTACTGGATGGATAGAGGGAGTGATGATTGGTAATGGATGGATAGAGGGAGTGATGATTGGTAATGGATGGATAGAGAGAGTGATGGTTGGTAATGGATGGATAGAGGGAGTGATGGTTGTGAAAGGACGGATAATGGGAGTGATGGTTGTTACTGGATGGATAGAGGGAGTGATGATTGGTAATGGATGGATAGAGTGAGTGATGATTGGTAATGGATGGATAGAGGGAGTGATGATTGGTAATGGATGGATAGAGGGAGTAATGATTGGTAATGGATGGATAGAGGGAGTGATGATTGGTAATGGATGGATAGAGGGAGTGATGATTGGTAATGGATGGATAGAGGGAGTGATGGTTGGTAATGGATGGATAGAGGGAGTGGTGGTTGGTAATGGATGGATAGAGGGAGTGATGGTTGGTAATGGATGGATAGAGGGAGTGATGGTTGGTAATGGATGGATAGAGGGAGTGATGGTTGTGAAAGGACGGATAATGGGAGTGATGGTTGGTAATGGATAGAGGGAGTGATGGTTGGTAATGGATGGATAGAGGGAGTGATGGTTGGTAATGGATGGATAGAGGGAGTGATGATTGGTAATGGATGGATAGAGGGAGTGATGATTGGTAATGGATGGATAGAGGGAGTGATGATTGGTAATGGATGGATAGAGGGAGTGATGGTTGGTAATGGATGGATAGAGGGAGTGATGGTTGGTAATGGATGGATAGAGGGAGTGATGGTTGGTAATGGATGGATAGAGGGAGTGATGGTTGGTAATGGATGGATAGAGGGAGTGATGGTTGGTAATGGATGGATAGAGGGAGTGATGATTGGTAATGGATGGATAGAGGGAGTGATGTTGGTAATGGATGGATAGAGGGAGTGATGGTTGGTAATGGATGGATAGAGTGAGTGATGATTGGTAATGGATGGATAGAGGGAGTAATGATTGGTAATGGATGGATAGAGGGAGTGATGATTGGTAATGGATGGATAGAGGGAGTGATGATTGGTAATGGATGGATAGAGGGAGTGATGGTTGGTAATGGATGGATAGAGGGAGTGGTGGTTGGTAATGGATGGATAGAGGGAGTGATGGTTGGTAATGGATGGATAGAGGGAGTGATGGTTGGTAATGGATGGATAGAGGGAGTGATGGTTGTGAAAGGACGGATAATGGGAGTGATGGTTGGTAATGGATAGAGGGAGTGATGGTTGGTAATGGATGGATAGAGGGAGTGATGGTTGGTAATGGATGGATAGAGGGAGTGATGATTGGTAATGGATGGATAGAGGGAGTGATGGTTGGTAATGGATGGATAGAGGGAGTGATGGTTGGTAATGGATGGATAGAGGGAGTGATGATTGGTAATGGATGGATAGAGGGAGTGATGGTTGGTAAAGGACACACTGAGCCTTGCTGTAATGCCACTCTGTCAGGCAGCCAGTACTGACACACTCATGTTAAGCACCGTTACATTGGCCATTAATCAGTGTGTTTTTTCACATGTGCACGCACACACACGTTTCTGATTTAAAACACAACTTGATTGATCCTTGTATTTACCCACGGCAGCACCATTACTCAATTGCACTAAATCTCTCCTATGTGGACAGATGACACATATATGGGTTGGAGTCAATTGTGAACAATAACTTTGAATTGAATTCGAATTGGCCACACCCCACAGGAAGAAGAATTTTAATATAATTTGAATCAACTGAGATGTGAAACGTGAAAGTACTTTAATTTTACACATATTTTATAAAAAGGATATGCCACTTATTAACGCAAACAATACACATACCATACCGTGAAATATATGTTTTATTATAACTGAAAGATGTCAAACAGTATTTATTTTGTCATGAGATGTTAGATTGTTCCCTTCCATACTGCAGTGTTTGATCCAATGCATTATGGGAAAAAAACATTTATTCTGATATTTCAAAACATTAAGGGAATTATGAATTATTATGGACAACCGACAACATGATCTTTCAATATTTCCAGACCACTGTAATTATTTTAAATTGTTAAAGAGAATGAGTTTTAAAGATGAAATGTTTCAACCTTATGCTAAATGGTATTGGTAACCATGCATGATGTCAAAATAAACACTGCTCTGGTGATGTGTAGAATAAATAAGGCATTTGAATTTCATTGAATTAAATTCTAATTTTAATTCAAATTCAATTCAAATTCTGCTTCCTGTGGGGTGTGGCCAATTAAAATTCAAATAAAATAAAATAATTGAATTGCAATTCAATTCAAATTATTTTTCAAATAATTGAATTGGAATTAAAGAACAATTCACAACTCAATTCAGAATCGACTCCAACCCTGACACATATAACACGCATGCAATGAGTGCACAGTATGTGCATGTGCAAACAGGTGTGTGTTCCTACCTTAGACACATCCAGTATTCCACACTGGTAGTCAAACAGGTGTGTGTTCCTACCTTATACACATCCAGTATTCTACACTGGTAGTCAAACAGGTGTGTGTTCCTACCTTATACACATCCAGTATTCTACACTGGTAGTCAAACAGGTGTGTGTTCCTACCTTATACACATCCAGTATTCCACACTGGTAGTCGAAGCGTGTGTAGAGCTCGTTGAGCATGCTGATGACCTGCATGGGGGTACACTGAGCACACACTGCAGTGAAGCCCACGATGTCAGAGAACAACATGGTGACATCATCAAACTTCCTGGCGGGGACAGACTCCCCCTGCCACAGCTTCTGGGCCACGTCACCAGGAAAAATGGAGTAGAGAAGGTCTACTGTCCTCCTCTTCTCCTCTTCTAGAGCTTGGTGTGTCTTTTCTAGGGTGGCCTGGGGAAGAGCAGAGGGATATAGTAGAATGTGGATGATGGAGTAAAGGTTTAGTGACCGACGCGTGTCATCTTCTTCTGAAGCCGGATGAGTCCACGGCTGAATATCTACATGACAGAATAATGAGTATGAGCACACGTGTATGTGTGTGTGACTGTGTGTGTGTGTGTGTGCACGTGTGTGTGTGTGTGTGCATATTGCATGTGTGTGTGACTGTACCTTGAGTTTGTCCATCCTGTTCTTGAGGCCGTCCTGTGCCTTGGCCTGCTGTCCCACCAGTATGACATCACGCGTGGCGTCGTGGATGGGGATGTCTGACAGGTAGAGGCCCCTGCCCATCAGCTCCTCCAGCTTGTCTACCCGGGGGGAACCCAGGAACATCAGAGTAGAGGATTCTGGGACATGAATCATCTGTCCCTTCACCTCCATCACCTGGTAAAGACAGAGAGAAAAAGAGAGAGATCGAGAGAGGGAGGGGGGAGAAGACAGGGAGAGAGAGAAAAAAGAGAGAGAGAGAGGGAAGGGGGAGAAGACAGGGTGAGAGAGAGAGGTGGAGAGAGCGAGAGGGGGGCAGAGAGGTAAAGAAAAAAAAGAGAGAGGGGGGAGAAGACAGGGCAAGAGAGGTAGAGAGAGAGAAAGAGGGGAGGAGAAGACAGGGAGAGAGACAAAGGGAGAGAGGTTGAGAGAGAGAGAGGTAGAGAGAAGACAGGGAGTGGTAGAGAAATAGAGAGAGAAAGAAGACAGGGAGAGAGAGAAATAAAAGAGAGAAAGAGGGGAGGGGAGAAGACAGGGTGAGAGAAAGAGGTGGAGAGAGCGAGAGGGGGGGAGAGAGGTAAAGAAAAAAAAGAGAGAGGGGGGAGAAGACAGGGCAAGAGAGGTAGAGAGAGAGAAAGAGGGGAGGAGACAGACAGGGAGAGAGACAAAGAGATAGAGAGGTAGAGAGGGGGGATAAGACAGGGAGAGGTAGAGAGAGAGAGGTAGAAGGGGGGGAGAAGACAGGGAGAGAGAGAGAGAGAGAGAGAAAGAGAGAGAGAAAGAGAGAGAGAAAGTTAGAGAGTGGGGAGAAAGAGAGAGGTAGAGAGAAGACAGGGAGAGGTAGAGAGAGAGAGGTAGAGAGGGGTGGATAAGACAGGGAGAGTTAGAGAGAGAGAGCGAGAAAGAGAGAGAGAAAGAGAAAGTTAGAGAGTGGGGAGAAAGAGAGAGGTAGAGAGGGGGGGGAAGACAGGGAGGTAGGGAGAGAGAGAGAGGTAGAGAGGGGGAGGGGGGGGCAGAGAGGTTATTAATGTGACAAAGAGGTCATGGAATGCAGACCGTGGGAAGTACAGTGCGTTCACAAAGTATTCACACTTTTTCCACATTTTGTTGTATTACAAAGTGGGATTAAAATGTATTTAATTGTCATTTTTCTGTCAACGATCTACACAAAATACTCTGTCAATGTGGAAGAAACATTCAAACACATAAAAAAAACAGTAATATATCTTGAAGTATTCAACCTTGTGAGTCAATACATGTTAGAGATTTAGGAGATTCTGGATCTATCCCCCACGGAGGGGCGCATGCATGGCCTTTCCATTATTTTGGTCAAACTCTTACCTGAGCTAGAAACACAAGCATAGAAAGAATATCCAGAAACGTTAAGAGGATGTTGTAGTCCAAACACGACAGTGATTTAGGCCTCCAGGTTTTTGAAGACCCTAATCCCCTTTACAATGAGGACGTAGAGCTGCACATTCCAACATCATCTCGGCAACAAATGAGATGTCGTCACCCATTCTCCCATACACACCAGTTCAAGAGAACGCTTGCCCTGCGGTAATAAATCCAACTGTAGCCTATAGACAATACAGGATTAAATGAAGATGTGTTGAGGATTGAAAACATCTCTCTGGCTCTCAGCTGACTGAAAGAAGTCAGGTGTGTCTGCTACTGTATCTGTAGTTTAGTCTTTGGTTGCTCTGGTAGACTACCAGAATGTATGAAAAACATTCTCACCCAAGAAGATAATATCTAAACAATACAGTATTTGGACACACCTACTCATTCCACATTTTTTCTTTATTTTTAAATTTTTTTACATTGTAGAATAATAGCGAAGACATCAAACTATGAAATAACACATATGGAATCATGCAGTAACCAAAAATGTGTTAAACAAATCAAAATATATTTTATATTTGAGATTCTTCAAAGTAGCCACCCTTTGCCTTAATGACAGCTTTGCACATTCCTAGCATCCTCTCTCTCTCTCACACTATCTCTGATATTCTCTCTCTCTCTCTCTCACACTATCTCTGATATTCTCTCTCTCTCTCTCTCTCTCTCTCTCTCTCTCTCTCTCTCTCTCTCTCTCTCTCTCTCTCTCTCTCTCTCTCTCTCTCTCTCTCTCTCTCTCTCTCTCTCTCTCTCTCTCTCCCTCCCTCCCTCCCTCCCTCCCTCCCTCCCTCCCCCCCTCCCTCCCTCCCTCCCTCCCTCCCTCCCCGGTGTCAGATAGATTATTCCGCCTGTGAGCCACTGCAGCCTGACTTATTTATAGAACTCTCTCCTAGCTCTGCATAATGCACACAACCTACATATACAGAGAAATAACACACACACACACACACACACACACACACACACACACACACACACACACACACACACACACACACACACACACACACACACACACACACACACACACACACACACACACACACACACACACTACCTACATATAGTCTACAGAGAGATAACACAAACACATACTACTTACATATAGTCTACAGAGAGATAACACACACAATACCTACATACAGTCTACAAAAATCGAATACACACATTACATACATATAGTCTACAGAGGGACAGAGTACTGCACACACACTTTGTTACGGAAAGTAGATACACACACACAGACACACACAAACACACATATACAGTGCATTTGTAAAGTATTCAGAACCCTTGACTTTTTCCGCATCTTGTTACGTTACAGCCTTATTCTAAAATTGATTAGATTTGTTTTTCTCATCAATCTACACACAATACCCCATAATGACAAAGCAAAGTTTATATATAAAAAAATAAGAAATCCCTTATTTACATAAATATTCAGAACCTTTGCTATGAGATTCTAAATTGAGCTCAGGTGCATCCTGTTTCCATTGATCATCCTTGAGATGTTTCTACAACTTGATTGGAGTCCACCTGCGGGGAATTCATTTGATTGGACATGATTTCGAAAGGCACACACCTGTCTACATAAGGTTCCACAGTTGACAGTGCATGTCAGAGCAAAAACCAAGCCACAAGGTCGAAGGAATTGTCCATAGAGCTTTGAGACAGGATTGTGTCAAACCACCATGACTCCTCCTAGAGCAGGCTACCCGGCCAAACTGAGCAATCGGGGGAGAAGGGTCTTGGTCAGGAAGGTGACCAAGAATCCGATGGTCACTCTAACAGAGCTCAAGAGTTCCTCTGTGGAGATGGGAGAACCTTCTAGAAGGACATCTTTGCAGCACTCCACCAATCAGGCCTTTATGGTAGAGTGGCCAGACAGAAGCCCTTCCTCAGTAAAAGGCACATGACAGCCTGCTTGGAGTTTGCCAAAAGGCAACTAAAGACTCTAAGAACATGAGAAACAAGAATCTCTGGTCTGATGAAACCAAGATTGAACTCTTTGGCCTGAATGCCAAACGTCACGTATGGATGAAACCTGGCACCATCCCTACGGTGAAGCATGGTGGTGGCAGCATCATGCTGCAGGGATGTTTTTCAGTGGCAGGGACTGGGAGACTAGTCAGGATTGAGGGAAAGATGAACGGAGCAAAGTACAGAGAGATCCTTGATGAAAACCTTCTCCAGAGTGCTCAGTACCTCAGACCTGGGTGAAGATTCATCTTCCAACAGGACAACGACCCTGAGCACACAGTCAAGACAACGCAGGAGTGGCTTCGGGACAAGTCTCTGAATGTCCTTCAGTGGCCCAGTCAGAGCCCGAACTTGAACCCAATCAAACATCTCTGGAGAGACCCGAGAATAGCTGTGCAGCGACGCTCCCCATCCAACCTGACAGAGGTTGAGAGGATCTGCAGAGAAGAATGGTAGAAACTCCCCAAATACAGGCATGCCAAGAAGACAAGGCTGTAAGCACTGCCAAAGGCGCTTCAACAAAGTACTGAGTAAAGGGTCTGAATACCTATGTACTTGCAAACATTTCTAAAAACCTATTTTTGCTTTGTCATTATGGGGTATTGTGTGTAGTTTGATGAGGGATAAAAATAATTCAATCAATATAGAATAAGGCTGTAACATAACAAAATGTGGATAAAGTCAAGGGGTTTGAATACTTTCCAAATGCACTGTATTCTGTACAGTCACAGCGTGTATTGTGGGAGGATGTGACCAGGTGTTTTCTGTGGTTGTGGCGGGCAGGGTGGGAGGAGTCACATGGCTGACACATTCATGGAAATCTCCATGGAGACGACAGGAATACCAGGAACACTCTGAAAATCCAAGCGACTGTGTCTCGGGAAACTACCCTCACACTTAACAGAACGCTTACACACACACACTCATATTCATATACAAACACATACAAGTATGAATTCATTGACACACAGACAGTCACACACACAACCACTAATACACACATGCAAATGCACTTACCTATGTATGTACACATGTAGAGCACTGGTCACCAACCTTTTCTGAGTCAAGGTCACTTTCCCAGTCAAAAAGCAAGCCGAGATCTATCGCTCAGAATTGTTTAAAACATAACTTAAAAAATATCAAATTAACATAATAAACAGTTGTGTAGGAATGAGGTTTGTGCAGTAGGCCTAATAAATTATCACAGCAAATTGGCTTAGGAAGGCCCCCAAAAATTCTGAGATTTCCATCCCCAACTACAACATTTTCCGTCAAGATAGAACTGCCAAAGGGGGAGGAGTTGCAATCTACTGCAGAAATAGCCTGCAAAGTTCTGTCATACTTACCAGGTCTATGCCCAATCAGTTCGAACTTCTAATTTAAAAAATGAATCTCTCCAGAAGTAAGTCTCTCACTGTTGCCGCCTGTTATAGACCCCCTCAGCTCCCAGCTGTGCCCTGGACACCATATGTGAATTGATTGCCGCCCATCTATCTTCAGAGTTCGTTCTGCTAGGTGACCTAAACTGGGATATGCTTAACACCCAAACCGTCCTACAAACTAAGCAAGATGCCCTCAATCTCACACAAATTATCAAGGAACACACCAGGTACAACCCTAAATCCATAAACATGCGCACCCTCAAAGATTTTATCCTTGCCATCCAAACACCTCTGCTGTTTTAAATCAGGATCTCAAATATCACTGCTTCATTGCCTGCATCCGTTATGGGTCCGCGGTCAAACAACCACCCCTCATCACTATCAAACGCTCCCTAAAGCACTTTTGCGAGTAGGCCTTTCTAATTGACCTGGCCCGGGTATCCTGGAAGGATATTGACCTCATCCCGTTAGTAGAGGATGTCTGGTTGTTCGTTAAAAGTAATTTCCTTGGCACACTGAACTCTATCTGAGAAGTAGTTGGTGAACTTGTACGAAGGTCTATATAAAATAAACTTGATTTGATTTTGATTTGATTTGAACCAGGCGAGGCAGTCATTTGAGAATCCAAGGCTGTTGAGTTTGCTGATAAGAATATGTGATTGACAGAATCGAAAGCCTTGGCCAGGTCGATGGAGACGGCTGCACAGTACTGCCTTTTATTGCTAGTGGTTATGACATTGTTTAGGACTTTGAGCGTGGCTGAGGTGCACCAATGACCAGCTCGGAAACCGGATTGCACAGCGGAGAAGGTACGGTGGGATTTGAAAAGGTCAGTGATCTGTTTGTTAACTTGGCTTTTGAAGGCTTTAGAAAGGCAGGGCAGGATGGATATAGGTCTGTAACAGTTTGGGTCTAAAGTGTCACCCTCTTTGAAGAGGGTGTTGACCGCGACAGCTTTCCAATGTTTAGGAATCTCGGACGATACGGAAGTGAGGTTGAACAGTCTAGTAATAGGGGTTGCAACAATGGCGGCGGATCATTTTATAAAGACAGGGCCCAGGTTGTCTAGCCCAGCTGATTTGAACAGGTCCAGATTTTGCAACTCTTTCAGAACATCTGCTATCTGGATTTGGGTGAAGGACATAGAACGAGACAGGAACAGCATCAGCACAGGGGGAACAAAGACAAATTACAATTAATGCAGAAGCGGGGAACAGAGCTGGGGAACTGACAAATATAGGGAAGGTAATAAACAGGTGTTCGAGTGAGTCCAGGTGAGTCCAATATCCTCGAGGGCGCCGGGGGGAAGAGTGGGAACAGGCATGACAATGGGGAGGCTTGGGCAAGTAGCTGCGAGGGGGTGAGGCGCTGTTGGCCAGGGTTGGGGTAGCCAGGAGGAAAGCATGGCCAGCCGTAGAGAAACGTTTATTGAAATTCTCGATTATCGTGGATTTATTGGTAGTGACAGTGTTTCCTAGCCTGGGAGGAGTTGGGAGGAGTTGCTTTTATTCTCCATGGACTTTACAGTGTCCCAAAACTTTTTGGAGTTAGAGCTACAGGATCCAAATTTCTGTTTGAAAAAGCTAGCCTTTGCTTTCCTAACTGACTGTGTGTATTGGTTCCTGAAAATTTGCATATCGCGAGGACTATTCGATTCTAGTGCAGTACGCCACAGGATGTTTTTGTGATGGTCGAGGGCAGTCAGTCCTGGAGTGAACCAATGGCTATATCTGTTCTTAGTTCTACATTTTTTGAAAGGGGCATGCTTATTTAACAAACCTCCAAATGAGCTTCAATGCCATACAACACTCCTTCCGTGGCCTCCAACTGCTCTTCAACACTAGTAAAACAAAATGCATACTTTTCGACCGATCGCTGTCCGCACCCGCCCGCCCGACTAGCATCACTACTCTGGACGGTTCTGACTTAGAATATGTGGACAACTACAAATACCTAGGTGGCTGGTTAGACTGTAAACTCTCCTTCCAGACTCATATTAAGCATCTCCAAACCAAAATTAAATCTATAATTGGCTTCCTATTTTGCAACAAAGCCCCCTTCACTCACGCTGCTAAACTTACCCTCGTAAAACTGACTATCCTACCGATCCTCGACTTCGGCGATGTCATTTATAAAATAGCCTCCAACTCTCTACTCAGCAAACTGGATGCAGTCTATCACAGTGCCATCCGTTTTGTCACCAAAACCCTATATACAAGCCACCACTGCGACCTGTAAGCTCTCGTTTGCTGGCCCTCGCAACATATTAAATCGCCAGACCCACTGGCTCCAGGTCATCTATAAGTCTTTTCTAGGTAAGGCTCCGCTTTATCTCAGCTCACTGGTCACCATAACAACACCCATCCGTAGCATGTGCTCCAGCAGGTATATCTCACTGGTCATCCCCAAAGCCAACACTTCCTTTGGCCGCCTTTCCTTCCAGTTCTCTGCTGCCAATGACTGGAACGAATTGCAAAAATCCCTGAAGTTGGAGACTTAAATCTCCGTCACTAACTTTAAGCATCAGCTATCTGAGCAGCTTAACGATCACTGCACTTGTACACAGCCCATCTGTCAATAGCTCATCCAACTACCTACCTCATTCTTTTATTTTATTTTATTTATTCTTTTGTTTTTATTTACTTTTTGCTCTTTTGCACACCAGTTTTTCTACTTGCACATCATCACCTGCACATCTATCACTCCAGTGTTAATTTGCTAAATTGTAATTACTTTACTACTATGGCCTATTTATTGCCTTACCTACTTACGCCATTTGCACACACTGTATATATATTTTTCTATTGTGTTATTGACTGTACTTTGGTTTATCTCACGTGTAACTCTGTGTTGTTGTTTTTTGTCACACTGCTTTGCTCTTGGCCAGGTCGCAGTTGTAAATGAGAACTTGTTCTCAACTGGCCTACCTGGTTAAATAAAGGTGAAATAAAAGAAATAAAAAATATGCCGCCAATATTGTTCTTCTCAGACCATATTATATTTCAAAACTCAAGCTTTGATAACAGAATAGATCAGTTGTTGTATCACATTCCCTAGTTTCAAAGTCGGAGCTCTAGAAACATGCCCTAGTTTCAGTCGGAGCTCTAGAAACATGCCCTAGTTTCAAAGTCGGAGCTCTAGAAACATGCCCTAGTTTCAAAGTCGGAGCTCTAGAAACATGCCCTAGTTTCAAAGTCGGAGCTCTAGAAACATGCCCTAGTTTCAAAGTCGGAGCTCTAGAAACATGCCCTAGTTTCAGTCGGAGCTCTAGAAACATGACCTAGTTTCAGTCGGAGCTCTAGAAACATGCCCTAGTTTCAGTCGGAGCTCTAGAAACATGCCCTAGTTTCAGTCGGAGCTCTAGAAACATGCCCTAGTTTCAGTCGGAGCTCTAGAAACATGCCCTAGTTTCAGTCGGAGCTCTAGAAACATGCCCTAGTTTCAGTCGGGGCTCTAGAAACCGACGACATCCGGTTTGGAGCGAGCGGTCGCATTTGCATTCGCTCTGCAGGTAGTATAACTTTTCATTACATTTCATTACATTTCATTATAGTACAACGGTTTAATTTGTCCAACCTTAGCAATTTCTTCTTAGCTAGCTACATAGCCGTCTGTGTATCAAAGATAATTGCGTAATTATCGTATTTCGTCGTCTATCGTAGTCCACACTGCTATCTGCCCAGCAGCTAGCCAGCTAGCAAACGTCCACCGTCTACCCAATAGTAGTATAACTTTTCATTACATTTCATTATAGTACAACGGTCTGATTTTCATTTTCATTACAGTACAACGGTTTGATTTGTTTGATCTTAGCTAGCTACATAGCCGTCTTTGTATCAAACATAATTGTGTAGTTATTGAGGTTCGCTAGCCAGCTATTTTCGTCCTAACGTAACGCAACGTAGCCAACACTGCTAGCTAGCCAGCTTGCCACCGAATAGCAGCATTGTAGAAACGAGTGCATTACAACGGAACGACTTGATTAGTGTAGTGTTGGCTGGCTACACAGTTGTCTTTGCTATCTTTGATTTGTTTGATCTTAGCTAGCTACTTAGCTGGCTACGTAGCCGTCTTTGTATCAAGGATAATTGTGTAGTTATCGAGGTTCGCTGAGGTTCGCTAGCCAGGTATTCTCGTCCTAACGTAACGTAACGTAGTCAACCCTGCTAGCTAGCCAGCTAGCCACCGATTAGCAGCACTGTAGAAACGATTACATTACAACGGAACGACTTGATTTGTGTAGTGTTAGCTAGCTACATAGTTTTCTTTGCTATCTTTGTATCTAAGATAATTGTGTAGCTTTGAGTAATTATCGATTAGCTAGCCAGCTATTTTCGCCTGCCGCGCTGCCGTCCTCCTACCTAGCCAACACTGCTAGCTAACACTGCTAGCTAGCCAACTACTACCGAATAGCAGCACTGTAGAAACTTACATTACAACGGAACGACTTGATTAGCGTAGTGTTAGCTAGTTGTCTTTGCTGTCCTTGTATCCATGATAATTGTGTAGTTTAGAGAAATTTAGAGAAATTGTCGAGGTCACCTAGCCAGCTTCACTTTCAACAACGCAGCCACTGCTAGCCAGGCTACTTCACCAGCCAGCAGTACTATATCATTTTAGTCAATTAGATCTTTTATTTTATTTATTTTTTGCAACGTAAGCTTAACTTTCTGAACATTCGAGTCGTGTAGCCCACTTGTCATTCTAATCTCCTTTGCTTTAGCGTAGCCTCTTCTGTAGCCTGTCAACTATGTGTCTGTCTATCCCTGTTCTCTCCTCTCTGCACAGACCATACAAACGCTTCACACCGCGTGGCCGCGCCCACCCTAACCTGGTGGTCCCAGCCCGCACGACCCACGTGGAGTTCCAGGTCTCCGGTAGCCTCTGGAACTGCCGATCCGCGGCCAACAAGGCAGAGCTCATCTCAGCCTATGCGTCCCTCCAGTCCCTCGACTTCTTGGCACTGACGGAAACATGGCTCACCACAGATAACACTGCTACTCCTACTGCTCTCTCTTCGTCTGCCCACGTGTTCTCGCACACCCCGAGAGCTTCTGGTCAGCGGGGTGGTGGCACCGGGATCCTCATCTCTCCCAAGTGGTCATTCTCTCTTTCTCCCCTTACCCATCTGTCTATCGCCTCCTTTGAATTCCATGCTGTCACAGTTACCAGCCCTTTCAAGCTTAACATCCTTATCATTTATCGCCCTCCAGGTTCCCTTGGAGAGTTCATCAATGAGCTTGATGCCTTGATAAGCTCCTTTCCTGAGGACGGCTCACCTCTCACAGTTCTGGGTGACTTTAACCTCCCCATGTCTACCTTTGACTCATTCCTCTCTGCCTCCTTCTTTCCACTCCTCTCCTCTTTTGACCTCACCCTCTCACCTTCCCCCCCTACTCACAAGGCAGGCAATACGCTTGACCTCATCTTTACTAGATGCTGTTCTTCCACTAACCTCATTGCAACTCCCCTCCAAGTCTCCGACCACTACCTTGTATCCTTTTCCCTCTCGCTCTCATCCAACACTTCCCACACTGCCCCTACTCGGATGGTATCGCGCCGTCCCAACCTTCGCTCTCTCTCCCCCGCTACTCTCTCCTCTTCCATCCTATCATCTCTTCCCTCTGCCCAAACCTTCTCCAACCTATCTCCTGATTCTGCCTCCTCAACCCTCCTCTCCTCCCTTTCTGCATCCTTTGACTCTCTATGTCCCCTATCCTCCAGGCCGGCTCGGTCCTCCCCTCCCGCTCCGTGGCTCGACGACTCATTGCGAGCTCACAGAACAGGGCTCCGGGCAGCCGAGCGGAAATGGAGGAAAACTCGCCTCCCTGCGGACCTGGCATCCTTTCACTCCCTCCTCTCTACATTTTCCTCTTCTGTCTCTGCTGCTAAAGCCACTTTCTACCACTCTAAATTCCAAGCATCTGCCTCTAACCCTAGGAAGCTCTTTGCCACCTTCTCCTCCCTCCTGAATCCTCCTCCCCCTCCCCCCCCCTCCTCCCTCTCTGCAGACGACTTCGTCAACCATTTTGAAAAGAAGGTCGACGACATCCGATCCTCGTTTGCTAAGTCAAACGACACCGCTGGTTCTGCTCACACTGCCCTACCCTGTGCTTTGACCTCTTTCTCCCCTCTCTCTCCAGATGAAATCTCGCGTCTTGTGACGGCCGGCCGCCCAACAACCTGCCCGCTTGACCCTATCCCCTCCTCTCTTCTCCAGACCATTTCCGGAGACCTTCTCCCTTACCTCACCTCGCTCATCAACTCATCCTTGACCGCTGGCTACGTCCCTTCCGTCTTCAAGAGAGCGAGAGTTGCACCCCTTCTGAAAAAACCTACACTCGATCCCTCCGATGTCAACAACTACAGACCAGTATCCCTTCTTTCTTTTCTCTCCAAAACTCTTGAACGTGCCGTCCTTGGCCAGCTCTCCTGCTATCTCTCTCAGAATGACCTTCTTGATCCAAATCAGTCAGGTTTCAAGACTAGTCACTCAACTGAGACTGCTCTTCTCTGTATCACGGAGGCGCTCCGCACTGCTAAAGCTAACTCTCTCTCCTCTGCTCTCATCCTTCTAGACCTATCGGCTGCCTTCGATACTGTGAACCATCAGATCCTCCTCTCCACCCTCTCCGAGTTGGGCATCTCCGGCGCGGCCCACGCTTGGATTGCGTCCTACCTGACAGGTCGCTCCTACCAGGTGGCGTGGCGAGAATCTGTCTCCTCACCACGCGCTCTCACCACTGGTGTCCCCCAGGGCTCTGTTCTAGGCCCTCTCCTATTCTCGCTATACACCAAGTCACTTGGCTCTGTCATAACCTCACATGGTCTCTCCTATCACTGCTATGCAGACGACACACAATTAATCTTCTCCTTTCCCCCTTCTGATGACCAGGTGGCGAATCGCATCTCTGCATGTCTGGCAGACATATCAGTGTGGATGACGGATCACCACCTCAAGCTGAACCTCGGCAAGACGGAGCTGCTCTTCCTCCCGGGGAAGGACTGCCCGTTCCATGATCTCGCCATCACGGTTGACAACTCCATGGTGTCCTCCTCCCAGAGCGCTAAGAACCTTGGCGTGATCCTGGACAACACCCTGTCGTTCTCAACTAACATCAAGGCGGTGGCCCGTTCCTGTAGGTTCATGCTCTACAACATCCGCAGAGTACGACCCTGCCTCACACAGGAAGCGGCGCAGGTCCTAATCCAGGCACTTGTCATCTCCCGTCTGGATTACTGCAACTCGCTGTTGGCTGGGCTCCCTGCCTGTGCCATCAAACCCCTACAACTCATCCAGAACGCCGCAGCCCGTCTGGTGTTCAACCTTCCCAAGTTCTCTCACGTCACCCCGCTCCTCCGCTCTCTCCACTGGCTTCCAGTTGAAGCTCGCATCCGCTACAAGACCATGGTGCTTGCCTACGGAGCTGTGAGGGGAACGGCACCTCAGTACCTTCAGGCTCTGATCAGGCCCTACACCCAAACAAGGGCTCTGCGTTCATCCACCTCTGGCCTGCTCGCCTCCCTACCACTGAGGAAGTACAGTTCCCGCTCAGCCCAGTCAAAACTGTTCGCTGCTCTGGCACCCCAATGGTGGAACAAACTCCCTCACGACGCCAGGACAGCGGAGTCAATCACCACCTTCCGGAGACACCTGAAACCCCACCTCTTCAAGGAATACCTAGGATAAAGCAATCCTTCTGCCCCCCCCCCCCCCCCCCCCTTAAAAGATTTAGATGCACTATTGTAAAGTGGCTGTTCCACTGGATGTCATTAGGTGAATGCACCAATTTGTAAGTCGCTCTGGATAAGAGCGTCTGCTAAATGACTTAAATGTAATGTAAATGTAAATGTAGAAACATGCCCTAGTTTCAGTCGGAGCTCTAGAAACATGCCCTAGTTTCAGTCGGAGCTCTAGAAACATGCCCTAGTTTCAAAGTCGGAGCTCTAGAAACATGCCCTAGTTTCAAAGTCGGAGCTCTAGAAACATGCCCTAGTTTCAGTCGGAGCTCTAGAAACATGCCCTAGTTTCAAAGTCGGAGCTCTAGAAACATGCCCTAGTTTCCGACATGACTGATGATGACTGATTTTTCAGAGTCGGATCTCAAAAGTTCCCAGTTGTCTTGAACGCACTGAAGTCGGAAGTCAGAGATTTCTTTATCAAACACACACGCACACACACACCACACAGACCGACCAGGGGCTGTTCTGCCGGCCTTGTTGTGCGTCTCCCTGCTTTAACTCAGTTCACTCCTGTTCCCATCTCCCTCATCAGAACAGACAGTTGTACACTCTCAGCAGCACTACAGTAACACACATCAGTAACACACATCCACACAGACCACAGAGAACCACAGCCCCACTCTCAACCAGAGGACAGAGAAGGAGAACAGAGAGAGATGGAGAGAGAAAGAGAGAGTGAGAGAATGAGAGATAGACAGAGAAAGTGAGAGAGAAAAGGAGAGGTGGGCAGAGAGGGAAAAACAGAGGGAGAAAGAGAGAGAGAAAAGGAGAGGTGGGCAGAGAGGGAAAAACAGAGGGAGAAAGAGACAGAGAAAAGGAGAAGTGGGCAGAGAGAGGGAAAAACAGAGAGAGAAAGAGAGAGAGAAAAGGAGAGGTGGGCAGAGAGGGAAAAACAGAGAGAGAAAGAGACAGAGAAAAGGAGAAGTGGGCAGAGAGAGGGAAAAACAGAGAGAGAAAGAGAGAGAGAAAAGGAGAGGTGGGCAGAGAGGGAAAAACAGAGGGAGAAAGAGAGAGAGAAAATGAGAGGTGGGCAGAGAGGGAAAAACAGAGGGAGAAAGAGAGAGAGAAAATGAGAGGTGGGCAGAGAGGGAAAAACAGAGGGAGAAAGAGAGAGAGAAAAGGAGAGGTGGGCAGAGAGGGAAAAACAGAGAGAGAAAGAGAGCGAGAGAAAAGGAGAGGTGGGCAGAGAGGGAAAAACAGAGGGAGAAAGAGAGAGAAAAGGAGAGGTGGGCAGAGAGGGAAAAACAGAGAGAGAAAGAGAGAGAGAAAAGGAGAGGTGGGCAGAGAGGGAAAAACAGAGAGAGAAAGAGAGAGAGAAAAGGAGAGGTGGGCAGAGAGGGAAAAACAGAGAGAGAAAGAGAGAGAGAAAAGGAGAGGTGGGCAGAGAGGGAAAAACAGAGGGAGAAAGAGAGGATTTAAGCAGACTGGCGTGTAAACAGACTCATTTGCATAGAAGTACAGAGCACAAGTCAATGAGTCACACACACATACGCACAAACAAACACACAAATGCACACGTACATGCACGCATGCACGAAGCCTGCTCACAGACACACACAGGTAGACAAAGGCATCCACACAGCCAGGCATCCTGAAACATGGTATCCCCCTATATGCCCACTCAGATCTATGTAAAAATCCTGTGAGACCTCAAGGCCAACCTGTCCTCAGACACCTTCTCCTCAAGCACAACTCTGCTGGCGTCTGGCGCTTTACAGTGTTGATTTCTCCGCTGCTCTCTTATTGTGGAGGCTGTTGTAGACAAGACAAGGCCGTGAGTGTGTGTGTTTGTGCGTGCACGTGTGTGTGTTTGTGCGTGCACGTGTGTGTGTTTGTGCGCGCTTGTGTGTGTGTTTGTGCGCGCTTGTGTGTGTGTTTGTGCGCGCTTGTGTGACAGTGAACAAAGAAGATTGAGACATTTAGTGAACCTTTGATCCGATGCCTCCCTCAACACTGTGATGTTTGTTGTTCAGAAGAACAAAAAGAGAGGAGGCTTTGAAAGTCACTGCTCTCCCTTTCTCTCTGGGTCATATT
>NC_074688.1:8114620-8117120 GCF_029448725.1 Salvelinus fontinalis | reverse complement strand
GAGTCCTGAACAGCTATATGCATTGCCCCCCCCCCCCCCTCTCTTTTATGCTGCTGCTAATCTCTGTTTATTATCTATGCATATTCACTTTAACTCTACCTACATGTACATATTACCTCGACTAACCTGTGCCCACGCACATTGATTGTACCGGTAACCCCTGTATATAGCCTCGCTATTGTTATTTACTGCTGCTCTTTAACTTTTTAACTTCTCCATTTTTTTTATTAACATTTATTTTTCTTAAAACTGCATTGTTGGTTAGGGGCTCGTGAGTAAGCATTTCACTGTGAGGTCTACTACACCTGTTGTATTCGGCGCATTTGATTTGAAGCACGGTAGTGGCAGCATCATGCTGTGGGGATGTTTTTCGCGGCAGGGACTGGGAGACTAGTCAGGTTTGAGGGGTAGATCAACGGAGCAAAGTACAGAGTGATCCTTGATGAAAACCTGCTCCAGAGTGCTTAGGAGCTCAGACTGGGGCGAAGGTTCCCCTTCCAACAGGACAATGACCCTAAGCACGTAGCCAAGGCAATGCAGGAGTGGCTTCGGGACAAGTCTCTGAATGTCCTTGAGTGGCCCAGTCAGAGCCCAGACTTGAACACGATCGAAAATCTCTGGGGGGACCTGAAAATAGCTGTGCATTGATGCTCCCCATCCAACCTGACAGAGCTTGAGAGTATCTGCAGAGAAGAATGGTAGAAACTCCCCAAATACAGTTGTGCCGAGCTTGTAGTGCCATACCCAAGAAGACTCGAGGCTGTAATCGCTGCCAAAGGTGCTTCAACAAAGTAACGAGTAAAGGGTATGAATACTATTGTAAATGTAATATTTCCGGGGGTTATTGGTGTACATTTTTCCTTTGTCAGTATGGTATATTGTGTGTTGATTGATGAGGGGGAAAACTATTGAATCAAATTTAGAATAAGGCAGTAACGTAACAAAATGTGGAAAAAGTCAAAGGGTCTGAATGCTTTCCGAATGCATTTTAGATCACTGTCCCTGCTATGACTATTAAAGGTCAACTGCCCCTTAGAACTAACTTCTCTAGTTTTAAATGGCCTCTGTGTCATCGATTTGAGAAAGAAACATTAATTGTCGTGTTAAAATTGACTACAATGTGTAAATAGGGCAGTTTGGGTCATAAAATCAGAGTTTGGTAAGTGACTTACTTGAGGGTTTGGTTTGGTTTGGTTTGGATTACAATTATGTCAACAATTTATGCCCCCTTTTGCCTAATAATAGATGGTGACACTGTGTTTCCTTGGAAAGACTGGGTGAGTTCGCTTTGCATAGCCCCGATGCTCCTTAGGAGGACCAATGGATTGGTTGAAAATGAGCAAACCCTGCACACCCAGGGCACCGGGTCACGCAAAACAAACATCCCCACTGAAACCTCTGCTCCAGACAAGACGCGTGGTCAGTACTTGCCCTTGCTTGAGAAATAGCTACTCTAGTGAAAATGGGCTTCCAAAAAGTTGTTCAACAATCTAATGGATTACATTCGACAGGTTTCTACCGTCAAACCTGAAACTGGTGTGTTGTTGGAAAGTAGCAAAGTTTTGTTTATAGCTAGCTAGCTACATGCTACATGCCATTATTATCCGCTCTGATACTAGTCTATGATACTGTGATGTAACTAGCTGAATACATAGCCTCTTCTTAATGAGTGAAGAAGAAGATTTGTATTGCTAACATGGCACCTGACGACAGGTTTGAGCCTTGCTAGCTAACGTTTGACCTTATTATGACCCTTTTTGACAGACCTCCTCTTGATGCTAACATAAATACACACTCTCTGACACTCACTAAAAACACACTCACTAATGACAGACCTCCTCCTGATGCTAACATAAATACACACTCTCTGACACTCACTAATGACAGACCTCCTCCTGATGCTAACATAAATACACACTCTCTGACACTCACTAATAACACACTCACTAATGACAGACCTCCTCCTGATGCTAACATAAATACACACTCTCTGACACTCACTAATAACACACTCACTAATGACAGACCTCCTCCTGATGCTAACATAAATACACACTCTCTGACACTCACTAATAACACACTCACTAATGACAGACCTCCTCCTGATGCTAACATAAATACACACTCTCTGACACTCACTAATAACACACTCACTAATGACAGACTCACTAATGACAGACGCACTAATGACACACTCACTAATGACACACTCACTAATGACACACTCACTAATGACAGACTCACTAATGACAGACTCACTAATGACAGACTTACTAATGACAGACGCACTAATGACACACTCACTAATGACACACTCACTAATGACAGACTCACTAATTACACACTCACTAATGACAGACTCACTCATGACAGAGTCACTAATTACACACTTACTAATGACAGACTCACTAATGACACACTCACTAATGACAGACTCACTAATTACAGACTCACTAATGACAGACTCACTAATGACAGTGTGTGTGTGTGTGTGTGTGTG
>NC_074688.1:8084620-8109620 GCF_029448725.1 Salvelinus fontinalis | reverse complement strand
AGCTGACAGAGGAGACTGTAGATAGAGGATGGAGAGAGCAGTGTGTAGCTAGCTGACAGAGGAGACTGTATGTAACGGATGTGAAATGGCTAGCTAGTTAGCGGGTACGCGCTAGTAGCATTTCAATCAGTTACGTCACTTGCTCTGAGACTTAAGTAGTGTTGCCCCTTGCTTTGCAAGGGCCGTGGCTTTTGTGGAGCGATGGGTAACGCTGCTTCGTGGGCGACCGTTGTCAATGTGTGCAGAGGGTCCCTGGTTCGCGCCCGGGTTGGGGCGAGGGGACGGTTTAAAGTTATACTGTTACATGTAGATAGAGGATGGAGAGAGCAGTGTGTGTAGCTTGCTGACAGAGGAGACTGTAGATAGAGGATGGAGAGAGCAGTGTGTGTAGCTAGCTGACAGAGGAGACTGTAGATAGAGGATGGAGAGAGCAGTGTGTAGCTAGCTGACAGAGGAGACTGTAGATAGAGGATGGAGAGAGCAGTGTGTGTAGCTAGCTGACAGAGGAGACTGTAGATAGAGGATGGAGAGAGCAGTGTGTGTAGCTAGCTGACAGAGGAGACTGTAGATAGAGGATGGAGAGAGCAGTGTGTGTAGCTAGCTGACAGAGGAGACTGTAGATAGAGGATGGAGAGAGCAGTGTTTAGCTAGCTGACAGAGGAGACTGTAGATAGAGGATGGAGAGAGCAGTGTGTGTAGCTAGCTGACAGAGGAGACTGTAGATAGAGGATGGAGAGAGCAGTGTGTAGCTAGCTGACAGAGGAGACTGTAGATAGAGGATGGAGAGAGCAGTGTGTGTAGCTAGCTGACAGAGGAGACTGTAGATAGAGGATGGAGAGAGCAGTGTGTGTAGCTAGCTGACAGAGGAGACTGTAGATAGAGGATGGAGAGAGCAGTGTGTGTAGCTAGCTGACAGAGGAGACTGTAGATAGAGGATGGAGAGAGCAGTGTGTAGCTAGCTGACAGAGGAGACTGTAGATAGAGGATGGAGAGAGCAGTGTGTGTAGCTAGCTGACAGAGGAGACTGTAGATAGAGGATGGAGAGAGCAGTGTGTGTAGCTAGCTGACAGAGGAGACTGTAGATAGAGGATGGAGAGAGCAGTGTGTGTAGCTAGCTGACAGAGGAGACTGTAGATAGAGGATGGAGAGAGCAGTGTGTGTAGCTAGCTGACAGAGGAGACTGTAGATAGAGGATGGAGAGAGCAGTGTGTAGCTAGCTGACAGAGGAGACTGTAGATAGAGGATGGAGAGAGCAGTGTGTGTAGCTAGCTGACAGAGGAGACTGTAGATAGAGGATGGAGAGAGCAGTGTGTGTAGCTAGCTGACAGAGGAGACTGTAGATAGAGGATGGAGAGAGCAGTGTGTGTAGCTAGCTGACAGAGGAGACTGTAGATAGAGGATGGAGAGAGCAGTGTGTGTAGCTAGCTGACAGAGGAGACTGTAGATAGAGGATGGAGAGAGCAGTGTGTAGCTAGCTGACAGAGGAGACTGTAGATAGAGGATGGAGAGAGCAGTGTGTAGCTAGCTGACAGAGGAGACTGTAGATAGAGGATGGAGAGAGCAGTGTGTGTAGCTAGCTGACAGAGGAGACTGTAGATAGAGGATGGAGAGAGCAGTGTGTGTAGCTAGCTGACAGAGGAGACTGTAGATAGAGGATGGAGAGAGCAGTGTGTGTAGCTAGCTGACAGAGGAGACTGTAGATAGAGGATGGAGAGAGCAGTGTGTGTAGCTAGCTGACAGAGGAGACTGTAGATAGAGGATGGAGAGAGCAGTGTGTAGCTAGCTGACAGAGGAGACTGTAGATAGAGGATGGAGAGAGCAGTGTGTGTAGCTAGCTGACAGAGGAGACTGTAGATAGAGGATGGAGAGAGCAGTGTGTGTAGCTAGCTGACAGAGGAGACTGTAGATAGAGGATGGAGAGAGCAGTGTGTGTAGCTAGCTGACAGAGGAGACTGTAGATAGAGGATGGAGAGAGCAGTGTGTGTAGCTAGCTGACAGAGGAGACTGTAGATAGAGGATGGAGAGAGCAGTGTGTGTAGCTAGCTGACAGAGGAGACTGTAGATAGAGGATGGAGAGAGCAGTGTGTGTAGCTTGCTGACAGAGGAGACTGTAGATAGAGGATGGAGAGAGCAGTGTGTGTAGCTAGCTGACAGAGGAGACTGTAGATAGAGGATGGAGAGAGCAGTGTTTAGCTAGCTGACAGAGGAGACTGTAGATAGAGGATGGAGAGAGCAGTGTGTGTAGCTAGCTGACAGAGGAGACTGTAGATAGAGGATGGAGAGAGCAGTGTGTAGCTAGCTGACAGAGGAGACTGTAGATAGAGGATGGAGAGAGCAGTGTGTGTAGCTAGCTGACAGAGGAGACTGTAGATAGAGGATGGAGAGAGCAGTGTGTGTAGCTAGCTGACAGAGGAGACTGTAGATAGAGGATGGAGAGAGCAGTGTGTGTAGCTAGCTGACAGAGGAGACTGTAGATAGAGGATGGAGAGAGCAGTGTGTGTAGCTAGCTGACAGAGGATACTGTAGATAGAGGATGGAGAGAGCAGTGTGTGTAGCTAGCTGACAGAGGAGACTGTAGATAGAGGATGGAGAGAGCAGTGTGTGTAGCTAGCTGACAGAGGAGACTGTAGATAGAGGATGGAGAGAGCAGTGTGTAGCTAGCTGACAGAGGAGACTGTAGATAGAGGATGGAGAGAGCAGTGTGTGTAGCTTGCTGACAGAGGAGACTGTAGATAGAGGATGGAGAGAGCAGTGTGTGTAGCTAGCTGACAGAGGAGACTGTAGATAGAGGATGGAGAGAGCAGTGTGTAGCTAGCTGACAGAGGAGACTGTAGATAGAGGATGGAGAGAGCAGTGTGTGTAGCTAGCTGACAGAGGAGACTGTAGATAGAGGATGGAGAGAGCAGTGTGTGTAGCTAGCTGACAGAGGAGACTGTAGATAGAGGATGGAGAGAGCAGTGTGTAGCTAGCTGACAGAGGAGACTGTAGATAGAGGATGGAGAGAGCAGTGTGTGTAGCTAGCTGACAGAGGAGACTGTAGATAGAGGATGGAGAGAGCAGTGTGTGTAGCTAGCTGACAGAGGAGACTGTAGATAGAGGATGGAGAGAGCAGTGTGTAGCTAGCTGACAGAGGAGACTGTAGATAGAGGATGGAGAGAGCAGTGTGTGTAGCTAGCTGACAGAGGAGACTGTAGATAGAGGATGGAGAGAGCAGTGTGTGTAGCTTGCTGACAGAGGAGACTGTAGATAGAGGATGGAGAGAGCAGTGTGTGTAGCTAGCTGACAGAGGAGACTGTAGACAGAGGATGGAGAGAGCAGTGTGTAGCTAGCTGACAGAGGAGACTGTAGATAGAGGATGGAGAGAGCAGTGTGTGTAGCTAGCTGACAGAGGAGACTGTAGATAGAGGATGGAGAGAGCAGTGTTTAGCTAGCTGACAGAGGAGACTGTAGATAGAGGATGGAGAGAGCAGTGTGTGTAGCTAGCTGACAGAGGAGACTGTAGATAGAGGATGGAGAGAGCAGTGTGTAGCTAGCTGACAGAGGAGACTGTATGTAACGGATGTGAAATGGCTAGCTAGTTAGCGGGTACGCGCTAGTAGCATTTCAATCAGTTACGTCACTTGCTCTGAGACTTAAGTAGTGTTGCCCCTTGCTTTGCAAGGGCCGTGGCTTTTGTGGAGCGATGGGTAACGCTGCTTCGTGGGCGACCGTTGTCAATGTGTGCAGAGGGTCCCTGGTTCGCGCCCGGGTCGGGGCGAGGGGACGGTTTAAAGTTATACTGTTACATGTAGATAGAGGATGGAGAGAGCAGTGTGTGTAGCTAGCTGACAGAGGAGACTGTAGATAGAGGATGGAGAGAGCAGTGTGTGTAGCTAGCTGACAGAGGAGACTGTAGATAGAGGATGGAGAGAGCAGTGTGTAGCTAGCTGACAGAGGAGACTGTAGATAGAGGATGGAGAGAGCAGTGTGTAGCTAGCTGACAGAGGAGACTGTAGATAGAGGATGGAGAGAGCAGTGTGTGTAGCTAGCTGACAGAGGAGACTGTAGATAGAGGATGGAGAGAGCAGTGTGTGTAGCTAGCTGACAGAGGAGACTGTAGATAGAGGATGGAGAGAGCAGTGTTTAGCTAGCTGACAGAGGAGACTGTAGATAGAGGATGGAGAGAGCAGTGTGTAGCTAGCTGACAGAGGAGACTGTAGATAGAGGATGGAGAGAGCAGTGTGTAGCTAGCTGACAGAGGAGACTGTAGATAGAGGATGGAGAGAGCAGTGTGTGTAGCTAGCTGACAGAGGAGACTGTAGATAGAGGATGGAGAGAGCAGTGTGTGTAGCTAGCTGACAGAGGAGACTGTAGATAGAGGATGGAGAGAGCAGTGTGTAGCTAGCTGACAGAGGAGACTGTAGATAGAGGATGGAGAGAACAGTGTATGTAGCTAGCTGACAGAGGAGACTGTAGATAGAGGATGGAGAGAGCAGTGTTTAGCTAGCTGACAGAGGAGACTGTAGATAGAGGATGGAGAGAGCAGTGTGTGTAGCTTGCTGACAGAGGAGACTGTAGATAGAGGATGGAGAGAGCAGTGTGTGTAGCTTGCTGACAGAGGAGACTGTAGATAGAGGATGGAGAGAGCAGTGTGTAGCTAGCTGACAGAGGAGACTGTAGATACAGGATGGAGAGAGCAGTGTGTAGCTAGCTGACAGAGGAGACTGTAGATAGAGGATGGAGAGAGCAGTGTGTAGCTAGCTGACAGAGGAGACTGTAGATAGAGGATGGAGAGAGCAGTGTATGTAGCTAGCTGACAGAGGAGACTGTAGATAGAGGATGGAGAGAGCAGTGTGTGTAGCTAGCTGACAGAGGAGACTGTAGATAGAGGATGGAGAGAGCAGTGTGTGTAGCTAGCTGACAGAGGAGACTGTAGATAGAGGATGGAGAGAGCAGTGTGTGTAGCTAGCTGACAGAGGAGACTGTAGATAGAGGATGGAGAGAGCAGTGTGTGTAGCTAGCTGACAGAGGAGACTGTAGATAGAGGATGGAGAGAGCAGTGTGTGTAGCTAGCTGACAGAGGAGACTGTAGATAGAGGATGGAGAGAGCAGTGTGTGTAGCTAGCTGACAGAGGAGACTGTAGATAGAGGATGGAGAGAGCAGTGTGTAGCTAGCTGACAGAGGAGACTGTAGATAGAGGATGGAGAGAGCAGTGTATGTAGCTAGCTGACAGAGGAGACTGTAGATAGAGGATGGAGAGAGCAGTGTGTGTAGCTAGCTGACAGAGGAGACTGTAGATAGAGGATGGAGAGAGCAGTGTGTGTAGCTTGCTGACAGAGGAGACTGTAGATAGAGGATGGAGAGAGCAGTGTGTGTAGCTAGCTGACAGAGGAGACTGTAGACAGAGGATGGAGAGAGCAGTGTGTAGCTAGCTGACAGAGGAGACTGTAGATAGAGGATGGAGAGAGCAGTGTGTGTAGCTAGCTGACAGAGGAGACTGTAGATAGAGGATGGAGAGAGCAGTGTGTGTAGCTAGCTGACAGAGGAGACTGTAGATAGAGGATGGAGAGAGCAGTGTGTGTAGCTAGCTGACAGAGGAGACTGTAGATAGAGGATGGAAAGAGCAGTGTATGTAGCTAGCTGACAGAGGAGACTGTAGATAGAGGATGGAGAGAGCAGTGTGTGTAGCTTGCTGAAAGAGGAGACTGTAGATAGAGGATGGAGAGAGCAGTGTGTGTAGCTAGCTGACAGAGGAGACTGTAGATAGAGGATGGAGAGAGCAGTGTGTGTAGCTAGCTGACAGAGGAGACTGTAGATAGAGGATGGAAAGAGCAGTGTATGTAGCTAGCTGACAGAGGAGACTGTAGATAGAGGATGGAGAGAGCAGTGTGTGTAGCTTGCTGAAAGAGGAGACTGTAGATAGAGGATGGAGAGAGCAGTGTGTAGCTAGCTGACAGAGGAGACTGTAGATAGAGGATGGAGAGAGCAGTGTGTGTAGCTAGCTGACAGAGGAGACTGTAGATAGAGGATGGAGAGAGCAGTGTGTGTAGCTAGCTGACAGAGGAGACTGTAGATAGAGGATGGAGAGAGCAGTGTGTGTAGCTAGCTGACAGAGGAGACTGTAGATAGAGGATGGAGAGAGCAGTGTGTGTAGCTAGCTGACAGAGGAGACTGTAGATAGAGGATGGAGAGAGCAGTGTGTAGCTAGCTGACAGAGGAGACTGTAGATAGAGGATGGAGAGAGCAGTGTGTAGCTAGCTGACAGAGGAGACTGTAGATAGAGGATGGAGAGAGCAGTGTGTAGCTAGCTGACAGAGGAGACTGTAGATAGAGGATGGAGAGAGCAGTGTATGTAGCTAGCTGACAGAGGAGACTGTAGATAGAGGATGGAGAGAGCAGTGTGTGTAGCTTGCTGACAGAGGAGACTGTAGATACAGGATGGAGAGAGCAGTGTGTAGCTAGCTGACAGAGGAGACTGTAGATAGAGGATGGAGAGAGCAGTGTGTGTAGCTAGCTGACAGAGGAGACTGTAGATAGAGGATGGAGAGAGCAGTGTGTGTAGCTAGCTGACAGAGGAGACTGTAGATAGAGGATGGAGAGAGCAGTGTATGTAGCTAGCTGACAGAGGAGACTGTAGATAGAGGATGGAGAGAGCAGTGTGTGTAGCTAGCTGACAGAGGAGACTGTAGATAGAGGATGGAGAGAGCAGTGTGTGTAGCTAGCTGACAGAGGAGACTGTAGATAGAGGATGGAGAGAGCAGTGTATGTAGCTAGCTGACAGAGGAGACTGTAGATAGAGGATGGAGAGAGCAGTGTGTGTAGCTAGCTGACAGAGGAGACTGTAGATAGAGGATGGAGAGAGCAGTGTGTGTAGCTAGCTGACAGAGGAGACTGTAGATAGAGGATGGAGAGAGCAGTGTTTAGCTAGCTGACAGAGGAGACTGTAGATAGAGGATGGAGAGAGCAGTGTTTAGCTAGCTGACAGAGGAGACTGTAGATAGAGGATGAGAGAGCAGTGTATGTAGCTAGCTGACAGAGGAGACTGTAGATAGAGGATGGAGAGAGCAGTGTTTAGCTAGCTGACAGAGGAGACTGTAGATAGAGGATGGAGAGAGCAGTGTTTAGCTAGCTGACAGAGGAGACTGTAGATAGAGGATGGAGAGAGCAGTGTATGTAGCTAGCTGACAGAGGAGACTGTAGATAGAGGATGGAGAGAGCAGTGTGTGTAGCTAGCTGACAGAGGAGACTGTAGATAGAGGATGGAGAGAGCAGTGTGTGTAGCTAGCTGACAGAGGAGACTGTAGATAGAGGATGGAGAGAGCAGTGTTTAGCTAGCTGACAGAGGAGACTGTAGATAGAGGATGGAGAGAGCAGTGTTTAGCTAGCTGACAGAGGAGACTGTAGATAGAGGATGAGAGAGCAGTGTATGTAGCTAGCTGACAGAGGAGACTGTAGATAGAGGATGGAGAGAGCAGTGTGTGTAGCTAGCTGACAGAGGAGACTGTAGATAGAGGATGGAGAGAGCAGTGTGTGTAGCTAGCTGACAGAGGAGACTGTAGATAGAGGATGGAGAGAGCAGTGTGTGTAGCTAGCTGACAGAGGAGACTGTAGATAGAGGATGGAGAGAGCAGTGTTTAGCTAGCTGACAGAGGAGACTGTAGATAGAGGATGGAGAGAGCAGTGTGTGTAGCTAGCTGACAGAGGAGACTGTAGATAGAGGATGGAGAGAGCAGTGTGTGTAGCTAGCTGACAGAGGAGACTGTAGATAGAGGATGGAGAGAGCAGTGTGTAGCTAGCTGACAGAGGAGACTGTAGATAGAGGATGGAGAGAGCAGTGTGTGTAGCTAGCTGACAGAGGAGACTGTAGATAGAGGATGGAGAGAGCAGTGTGTGTAGCTAGCTGACAGAGGAGACTGTAGATAGAGGATGGAGAGAGCAGTGTGTGTAGCTAGCTGACAGAGGAGACTGTAGATAGAGGATGGAGATAGCAGTGTGTGTAGCTAGCTGACAGAGGAGACTGTAGATAGAGGATGGAGAGAGCAGTGTGTGTAGCTAGCTGACAGAGGAGACTGTAGATAGAGGATGGAGAGAGCAGTGTGTGTAGCTAGCTGACAGAGGAGACTGTAGATAGAGGATGGAGAGAGCAGTGTGTAGCTAGCTGACAGAGGAGACTGTAGATAGAGGATGGAGAGAGCAGTGTGTAGCTAGCTGACAGAGGAGACTGTAGATAGAGGATGGAGATAGCAGTGTGTGTAGCTAGCTGACAGAGGAGACTGTAGATAGAGGATGGAGAGAGCAGTGTGTAGCTAGCTGACAGAGGAGACTGTAGATAGAGGATGGAGAGAGCAGTGTGTAGCTAGCTGACAGAGGAGACTGTAGATAGAGGATGGAGATAGCAGTGTGTGTAGCTAGCTGACAGAGGAGACTGTAGATAGAGGATGTTATACAACAGGACCATTTTTGCCTCTTTTTCTGATGCACACACACACACATACTCACACACACACACGGACGGACGGACGGACGGACGGACGGACAGACAGACAGACAGACAGACAGACAGACAGTACATAAATACCTTCTCCTTGGTGCCTGACTGGGAGCAGTCTGGCCGGGTGCGGATGGTGAAGGGGGAGGCCAGGCGCAGCAGTATGGCCTGGAAGGTGGGCTGGATCCTGGGGGACATAATCTCAAAGCAGTCCCTGAAGGAGAGGGTCCGGTGAGGCTCGATCCGTGCCTGCCTTCTCAGACCTTCCCCTAGCTGCAGCAGCTCCATGCTGGGGCCCAACACCAGGTGGAAGGGGAAGGCCCTGCAGAATGTTGCTGGACCGATGCGCAGGTCAGTGGGGGAGAGGGAGAGGGGCGGCAGGGTCTGCTTGGAGGTCGCTGTTGGAAGAGTGACAGAGGAGGGAGGGATGGAGGGAGGGGAGGGTGATGTTTCTCTGATGAGGAAGGAGAGGCAGACGGGGGCAGACGGGGAAGGGGGTGATGGTGATGCGGAAGGAGAGGGGGTCGGTGTAGGGGTGGAGTCTCCTCCTGAGTGTTCTGGGTCCTCATTGGGCGACAAGGGCGCTAGGGGAGGGGCTTCCTTCACCACAACTTGGGAGTGGAAGATTCGGCGTGCGACGGCTCGGATCAGACCTGGCATAGCCAATCCCACGACAGGGGCGGGGTTAAAGCAGTGGAGGAGGAGAAGCTTTCCTCCCACCCTCTCCCTTCTTCCTTCTCCTCCTCCTCCTCCTCCTCTCTCCTCCTCGTGAGGGTCTTTGCATTGAAAGGAGGGGCTCTCTGAAGAGGCGCGGCGTCCGGTCGAGGTTCTGATGTGTTCTAAGATGGCGTCAAAGCCGTTAAAGAAGTCCTGCAGGTTCCCTCCCACCGCTCTTAGAACCCGCTCATTCTCTTCGAAACACAGACCGAAGAACTCCTCCCCGAAACGCTCCCTCAGCTCACAGAACCGCACACCTAGAACACAACACAACCACAACCTCAGGACACCGTAAGAACAACACAACCACAACCTCAGGACAACGTAAGAACAACACAACCACAACCTCAGGACAACGTAAGGACAACACAACTACAACCTCAGGACAACGTAAGGACAACACAACCACAACCTCAGGACAACGTAAAAACAACACAACCACAACCTCAGGACAACGTAAGGACAACACAACTACAACCTCAGGACAACGTAAGGAAAACACAACCACAACATCAAAGTAAACAAACACAGCTGGAGTGCCATGGCTGGGCTGTAGGAAGTTATTTACTGTGAAGGACAAGCAGAGCAGAACGCTGATCTAGAGTCAGCTTTAGAGCACACACACACACACACACACACACACACACACACACACACACACACACACACACACACACACACACACACACACACACACACAAACACACACACACACACACACATGCACACACACACACACACACACAGCTGCTGTTTTTCTGACTGATCAGTCAACCCTGATGCATAACAAACAGAGAGAACACAACAGGCTGGACAACACACAAAAAACTACAAACCACACACACACACACACACACACACACACACACACACACACACACACACACACACACACACACACACACAGGTGGGTTAGGTAATGAGAGTATGGTGAGGAGCATGCTGACATTTACAGGCATGTCACGGCTGAGGCAGCGATGGAGAGAGGGAGGTAGAGAGACATGGAGAGAGGGAGGTAGACAGACGGAGGAAGGTAGACAGAATAAGGGAAGGAGGTAGACAGACGGAGGAAGGTAGACAGAATAAGGGAGGGAGGTAGACAGACGGAGGAAGATAGACAGAATAAGGGAAGGAGGTAGACAGACGGAGGAAGGTAGACAGAATAAGGGAAGGAAGTAGACAGACGGAGGAAGGTAGACAGAATAAGGGAAGGAAGTAGACAGGCGGAGGAAGGTAGACAGAATAAGGGAGGGAGGTAGACAGACGGAGGAAGGTAGGCAGAATAAGGGAAGGAGGTAGACAGACGGAGGAAGGTAGACAGACGGAGGAAGGTAGACAGACGGAGGAATGTAGACAGAATAAGGGAGGGAGGTAGACAGACGGAGGAAGGTAGACAGAATAAGGGAAGGAGGTAGACAGACGGAGGAAGGTAGACAGAATAAGGGAGGGAGGTAGACAGACGGAGGAAGGTAGACAAAATAAGGGAAGGAAGTAGACAGACGGAGGAAGGTAGACAGACGGAGGAAGGTAGACAGAATAAGGGAAGGAGGTAGACAGACGGAGGAAGGTAGACAGAGTAAGGGAAGGAAGTACACAGACGGAGGAAGGTAGACAGAATAAGGGAAGGAAGTAGACAGACGGAGGAAGGTAGACAGACGGAGGAAGGTAGACAGAATAAGGGAAGGAAGTAGACAGACGGAGGAAGGTAGACAGAATAAGGGAAGGAAGTAGACAGACGAAGGAAGGTAGACAGAATAAGGGAGGGAGGTAGACAGACGGAAGAAGGTAGGCAGAATAAGGGAAGGAGGTAGACAGACGGAGGAAGGTAGACAGACGAAGGAAGGTAGACAGACGGAGGAATGTAGACAGAATAAGGGAGGGAGGTAGACAGACGGAGGAAGGTAGACAGATTAAGGGAAGGAGGTAGACAGACGGAGGAAACTAGACAGAATAAGGGAGGGAGGCAGACAGACGGAGGAAGGTAGACAGACGGAGGAAGGTAGACAGAATAAGGGAGGGAGGTAGACAGACGGAGGAAGGTAGACAGACGGAGGAAGGTAGACAGAATAAGGGAGGGAGGTAGACAGAAGGAGGAAGGTATACAGAATAAGGGAGGAAGGTAGACAGAATAAGGGAGGGAGGTAGACAGACGGAGGAAGGTAGACAGACGGAGGAATGTAGACAGAATAAGGGAGGGAGGTAGACAGACGGAGGAAAGTAGACAGAATAAGGGAAGGAGGTAGACAGACGGAGGAAGGTAGACAGACGGAGGAAGGTAGACAGACGGAGGAATGTAGACAGAATAAGAGAGGGAGGTAGACAGACGGAGGAAGGTAGACAGAATAAGGGAAGGAGGTAGACAGACGGAGGAAGGTAGACAGAATAAGGGAGGGAGGCAGACAGACGGAGGAAGGTAGACAGAAAAAGGGAGGGAGGTAGACAGACGGAGGAAGGTAGACAGACGGAGGAAGGTAGACAGAATAAGGGAAGGAAGTAGACAGGTGGAGGAAGGTAGACAGAATAAGGGAAGGAAGTAGACAGACGGAGGAAGGTAGACAGAATAAGGGAAGGAAGTAGACAGACGAAGGAAAGTAGACAGAATAAGGGAGGGAGGTAGACAGACGGAGGAAGGTAGGCAGAATAAGGGAAGGAGGTAGACAGACGGAGGAAGGTAGACAGACGGAGGAAGGTAGACAGACGGAGGAATGTAGACAGAATAAGGGAAGGAGGTAGACAGACGGAGGAAGGTAGACAGAATAAGGGAAGGAGGTAGACAGACGGAGGAAGGTAGACAGAATAAGGGAGGGAGGCAGACAGACGGAGGAAGGTAGACAGACGGAGGAAGGTAGACAGAATAAGGGAGGGAGGTAGACAGACGGAGGAAGGTAGACAGACGGAGGAAGGTAGACAGAATAAGGGAGGGAGGTAGACAGACGGAGGAAGGTAGACAGAATAAGGGAAGGAAGTAGACAGACGGAGGAAGGTAGACAGACGGAGGAAGGTAGACAGAATAAGGGAAGGAGGTAGACAGACGGAGGAAGGTAGACAGAATAAGGGAAGGAAGTACACAGGCGGAGGAAGGTAGACAGAATAAGGGAAGGAAGTAGACAGACGGAGGAAGGTAGACAGACGGAGGAAGGTGGACAGAATAAGGGAAGGAAGTAGACAGACGGAGGAAGGTAGACAGAATAAGGGAAGGAAGTAGACAGACAGAGGAAGGTAGACAGAATAAGGGAAGGAAGTAGACAGACGAAGGAAGGTAGACAGAATAAGGGAGGGAGGTAGACAGACGGAGGAAGGTAGGAAGAATAAGGGAAGGAGGTAGACAGACGGAGGAAGGTAGACAGACGGAGGAAGGTAGACAGACGGAGGAATGTAGACAGAATAAGGGAGGGAGGTAGACAGACGGAGGAAGGTAGACAGAATAAGGGAAGGAGTTAGACAGACGGAGGAAGGTAGACAGAATAAGGGAGGGAGGCAGACAGACGGAGGAAGGTAGACAGACGGAGGAAGGTAGACAGAATAAGGGAGGGAGGTAGACAGACGGAGGAAGGTAGACAGACGGAGGAAGGTAGACAGAATAAGGGAGGGAGGTAGACAGGCGGAGGAAGGTAGACAGAATAAGGGAAGGAAGTAGACAGACGGAGGAAGGTAGACAGAATAAGGGAAGGAAGTAGACAGACGAAGGAAAGTAGACAGAATAAGGGAGGGAGGTAGACAGACGGAGGAAGGTAGGCAGAATAAGGGAAGGAGGTAGACAGACGGAGGAAGGTAGACAGACGGAGGAAGGTAGACAGACGGAGGAATGTAGACAGAATAAGGGAGGGAGGTAGACAGACGGAGGAAGGTAGACAGAATAAGGGAAGGAGGTAGACAGACGGAGGAAGGTAGACAGAATAAGGGAGGGAGGCAGACAGACGGAGGAAGGTAGACAGACGGAGGAAGGTAGACAGAATAAGGGAGGGAGGTAGACAGACGGAGGAAGGTAGACAGACGGAGGAAGGTAGACAGAATAAGGGAGGGAGGTAGACAGACGGAGGAAGGTAGACAGAATAAGGGAAGGAAGTAGACAGACGGAGGAAGGTAGACAGACGGAGGAAGGTAGACAGAATAAGGGAAGGAGGTAGACAGACGGAGGAAGGTAGACAGAATAAGGGAAGGAAGTACACAGACGGAGGAAGGTAGACAGAATAAGGGAAGGAAGTAGACAGACGGAGGAAGGTAGACAGACGGAGGAAGGTAGACAGAATAAGGGAAGGAAGTAGACAGACGGAGGAAGGTAGACAGAATAAGGGAAGGAAGTAGACAGACGGAGGAAGGTAGACAGAATAAGGGAAGGAAGTAGACAGACGAAGGAAGGTAGACAGAATAAGGGAGGGAGGTAGACAGACGGAGGAAGGTAGGCAGAATAAGGGAAGGAGGTAGACAGACGGAGGAAGGTAGACAGACGGAGGAAGGTAGACAGACGGAGGAATGTAGACAGAATAAGGGAGGGAGGTAGACAGACGGAGGAAGGTAGACAGAATAAGGGAAGGAGGTAGACAGACGGAGGAAGGTAGACAGAATAAGGGAGGGAGGCAGACAGACGGAGGAAGGTAGACAGACGGAGGAAGGTAGACAGAATAAGGGAGGGAGGTAGACAGACGGAGGAAGGTAGACAGACGGAGGAAGGTAGACAGAATAAGGGAGGGAGGTAGACAGAAGGAGGAAGGTATACAGAATAAGGGAGGAAGGTAGACAGAATAAGGGAGGAAGGTAGACAGACGGAGGAAGGTAGACAGACGGAGGAATGTAGACAGAATAAGGGAGGGAGGTAGACAGACGGAGGAAGGTAGACAGAATAAGGGAAGGAGGTAGACAGACGGAGGAAGGTAGACAGAATAAGGGAGGGAGGCAGACAGACGGAGGAAGGTAGACAGACGGAGGAAGGTAGACAGAATAAGGGAGGGAGGTAGACAGACGGAGGAAGGTAGACAGACGGAGGAAGGTAGACAGAATAAGGGAGGGAGGTAGACAGACGGAGGAAGGTAGACAGAATAAGGGAAGGAAGTAGACAGACGGAGGAAGGTAGACAGACGGAGGAAGGTAGACAGAATAAGGGAAGGAGGTAGACAGACGGAGGAAGGTAGACAGGATAAGGGAAGGAAGTACACAGACGGAGGAAGGTAGACAGAATAAGGGAAGGAAGTAGACAGACGGAGGAAGGTAGACAGACGGAGGAAGGTAGACAGAATAAGGGAAGGAAGTAGACAGACGGAGGAAGGTAGACAGAATAAGGGAAGGAAGTAGACAGACGGAGGAAGGTAGACAGAATAAGGGAAGGAAGTAGACAGACGAAGGAAGGTAGACAGAATAAGGGAGGGAGGTAGACAGACGGAGGAAGGTAGGCAGAATAAGGGAAGGAGGTAGACAGACGGAGGAAGGTAGACAGACGGAGGAAGGTAGACAGACGGAGGAATGTAGACAGAATAAGGGAGGGAGGTAGACAGACGGAGGAAGGTAGACAGAATAAGGGAAGGAGGTAGACAGACGGAGGAAGGTAGACAGAATAAGGGAGGGAGGCAGACAGACGGAGGAAGGTAGACAGACGGAGGAAGGTAGACAGAATAAGGGAGGGAGGTAGACAGACGGAGGAAGGTAGACAGACGGAGGAAGGTAGACAGAATAAGGGAGGGAGGTAGACAGGCGGAGGAAGGTAGACAGAATAAGGGAAGGAAGTAGACAGACGGAGGAAGGTAGACAGAATAAGGGAAGGAAGTAGACAGACGAAGGAAAGTAGACAGAATAAGGGAGGGAGGTAGACAGACGGAGGAAGGTAGGCAGAATAAGGGAAGGAGGTAGACAGACGGAGGAAGGTAGACAGACGGAGGAAGGTAGACAGACGGAGGAATGTAGACAGAATAAGGGAGGGAGGTAGACAGACGGAGGAAGGTAGACAGAATAAGGGAAGGAGGTAGACAGACGGAGGAAGGTAGACAGAATAAGGGAGGGAGGCAGACAGACGGAGGAAGGTAGACAGACGGAGGAAGGTAGACAGAATAAGGGAGGGAGGTAGACAGACGGAGGAAGGTAGACAGACGGAGGAAGGTAGACAGAATAAGGGAGGGAGGTAGACAGACGGAGGAAGGTAGACAGAATAAGGGAGGGAGGTAGACAGACGGAGGAAGGTAGACAGAATAATGGAAGGAAGTAGACAGACGGAGGAAGGTAGACAGACGGAGGAAGGTAGACAGAATAAGGGAAGGAGGTAGACAGACGGAGGAAGGTAGACAGAATAAGGGAAGGAAGTACACAGACGGAGGAAGGTAGACAGAATAAGGGAAGGAAGTAGACAGACGGAGGAAGGTAGACAGACGGAGGAAGGTAGACAGAATAAGGGAAGGAAGTAGACAGACGGAGGAAGGTAGACAGAATAAGGGAAGGAAGTAGACAGACGGAGGAAGGTAGACAGAATAAGGGAAGGAAGTAGACAGACGAAGGAAGGTAGACAGAATAAGGGAGGGAGGTAGACAGACGGAGGAAGGTAGGCAGAATAAGGGAAGGAGGTAGACAGACGGAGGAAGGTAGACAGACGGAGGAAGGTAGACAGACGGAGGAATGTAGACAGAATAAGGGAGGGAGGTAGACAGACGGAGGAAGGTAGACAGAATAAGGGAAGGAGGTAGACAGACGGAGGAAGGTAGACAGAATAAGGGAGGGAGGCAGACAGACGGAGGAAGGTAGACAGACGGAGGAAGGTAGACAGAATAAGGGAGGGAGGTAGACAGACGGAGGAAGGTAGACAGACGGAG
Source organism: Salvelinus fontinalis (assembly GCF_029448725.1). Classification (NCBI taxonomy): domain Eukaryota; kingdom Metazoa; phylum Chordata; class Actinopteri; order Salmoniformes; family Salmonidae; genus Salvelinus; species Salvelinus fontinalis. The sequence goes on along the minus strand of NC_074688.1, from coordinate 8,093,644 downwards.
GAAGGTAGACAGAATAAGGGAGGGAGGTAGACAGAAGGAGGAAGGTATACAGAATAAGGGAGGAAGGTAGACAGAATAAGGGAGGGAGGTAGACAGACGGAGGAAGGTAGACAGACGGAGGAATGTAGACAGAATAAGGGAGGGAGGTAGACAGACGGAGGAAGGTAGACAGAATAAGGGAAGGAGGTAGACAGACGGAGGAAGGTAGACAGACGGAGGAAGGTAGACAGACGGAGGAATGTAGACAGAATAAGGGAGGGAGGTAGACAGACGGAGGAAGGTAGACAGAATAAGGGAAGGAGGTAGACAGACGGAGGAAGGTAGACAGAATAAGGGAGGGAGGCAGACAGACGGAGGAAGGTAGACAGACGGAGGAAGGTAGACAGAATAAGGGAGGGAGGTAGACAGACGGAGGAAGGTAGACAGACGGAGGAAGGTAGACAGAATAAGGGAGGGAGGTAGACAGAAGGAGGAAGGTATACAGAATAAGGGAGGAAGGTAGACAGAATAAGGGAGGGAGGTAGACAGACGGAGGAAGGTAGACAGACGGAGGAAGGTAGACAGAATAAGGGAGGGAGGGAGACAGACGGAGGAAGGTAGACAGAAAAAGGGAGGAAGGTAGACAGAATAAGGGAGGGAGGTAGACAGACGGAGGAAGGTAGACAGACGGAGGAAGGTAGACAGAATAAGGGAGGGAGGTAGACAGCCGGAGGAAGGTAGACAGAATAAGGGAGGGAGGTAGACAGACGGAGGAAGGTAGACAGAATAAGGGAGGAAGGTAGACAGACGGAGGAAGGTAGACAGAATAAGGGAGGGAGGTAGACAGACGGAGGAAGGTAGACAGACGGAGGAAGGTAGACAGAATAAGGGAGGGAGGGAGACAGACGGAGGAAGGTAGACAGAAAAAGGGAGGAAGGTAGACAGAATAAGGGAGGGAGGTAGACAGACGGAGGAAGGTAGACAGACGGAGGAAGGTAGACAGAATAAGGGAGGGAGGTAGACAGCCGGAGGAAGGTAGACAGAATAAGGGAGGGAGGTAGACAGACGGAGGAAGGTAGACAGAATAAGGGAGGAAGGTAGACAGACGGAGGAAGGTAGACAGAATAAGGGAGGGAGGTAGACAGACGGAGGAAGGTAGACAGGATAAGGGAGGAAGGTAGACAGACGGAGGAAGGTAGACAGACCGAGGAAGGTAGACAGAATAAGGGAGGGAGGTAGACAGACGGAGGAAGGTAGACAGACGGAGGAAGGTAGACAGACCGAGGAAGGTAGATAGAATAAGAGAGGGAGGTAGACAGACGGAGGAAGGTAGACAGAATAAGGGAGGAAGGTAGACAGAATAAGGGAGGGAGTAGACAGACGGAGGAAGGTAGACAGAATAAGGGAGGAAGGTAGACAGAATAAGGGAGGGAGGTAGACAGACGGAGGAAGGTAGACAGACGGAGGAAGGTAGACAGAATAAGGGAGGGAGGTAGAGGGAGATGGAAGGGGGTAGAAGTAGATGGAGGAAGGTAGAGGGAGATAGAGGGAGGAGAGAGAGATGGAGGGAGGTAGGTAGATGGAAATGAAGGGAGGAAGGGTAATAGAGAGAGATGGAGTGAGGGAGGTAGGTAGGTAGATGGAGGGGGAGGTAGAGAGATGGAGGGAGGGGGGTAGAGGGAGTTGGAGGGAGGGAGGTAGAGGGAGATGGAGGGAGGTATAGAGAGAGGGAGGTAGGTAGAGAGAGATGGAGGGAGGGAGAGAAGTAGAGGGACATGGAGGGAGGGAGGTAGGTAGATGGAGGGGGGAGGTAGATAGACATGGATGGAGGTAGATGGAGATGGAGGGAGGTAGATGGAGTTGGATGGAGGGAGGTAGAGAGATGGAGGGAGGTAGATGGAGTTGGATGGAGGGAGGTAGAGAGATGGAGGGAGGTATATGGAGATGGATGGAGGTAGAGAGACATGGAGGGAGGGAGGTAGAGAGATGGAGGGAGGTAGATGGAGTTGGATGGAGGGAGGTAGAGAGATGGAGGGAGGTAGATGGAGTTGGATGGAGGGAGGTAGAGAGATGGAGGGAGGGAGGTAGAGAGATGGAGGGAGGTAGATAGAGATGGATGGAGGGAGGTAGAGAGATGGAGGGAGGTAGATGGAGGGAGGTAGACAGACGGAGGAAGGTAGACAGACGGAGGAAGGTAGACAGAATAAGGGAGGGAGGTAGAGGGAGATGGAACGAGGTAGAAGTAGATGGAGGGAGGTAGATGGAAATGAAGGGAGGAAGGGAAGTAGAGAGAGATGGAGGGAGGGAGGTAGGTAGGTAGGTAGATGGAGGGGGAGGTAGAGGGAGATGGAGGGAGGGAGGTAGGTAGAGGGAGATGGAGGGAGGTAGAGAGAGAGGGAGGTAGGTAGGTAGAGAAAGGTGGAGGGAGGGAGGTAGAGAGATGGAGGGAGGGAGGGAGGTAGGTAGATGGAGGGGGAGGTAGAGGGAGATGGAGGGAGGTAGAGAGAGAGGGAGGGATGTAGAGAGAGATGTAGGGAGGGAGGGAGGTAGATGGAGGGAGGGAGGTAGAGAGATGGAGGGAGGTAGAGGGAGATAGAGGGAGGGAGGGAGGTAGAGGGAGATAGAGGGAGGTAGAGAGAGATGGAGGGAGGGAGGTAGAGAGACATGGAGGAAGGTAGACAGACGGAGGAAGGTAGACAGAATAAGTGAGGGTGGTAGAGGGAGATGGAAGGAGGTAGAAGTAGATGGAGCAAGGTAGATGGAAATGAAGTGAGGAAGGGAAGTAGAGAGAGATGAAGGGAGGGAGGTAGGTAGGTAGATGGAGGGGGAGGTAGAGAGATGGAGGGAGGGAGGTAGAGGGAGATGGAGGGAGGGAGGTAGAGGGAGATGGAGGGAGGTATAGAGAGAGGGAGGTAGGGAGAGAAGTAGAGGGACATGGAGGGAGGGAGGTAGGTAGATGGAGGGGGGAGGTAGATAGACATGGATGGAGGTAGATGGAGATGGAGGGAGGTAGATGGAGTTGGATGGAGGGAGGTAGAGAGATGGAGGGAGGTAGATGGAGTTGGATGGAGGTAGAGAGAGATGGAGGGAGGGAGGTAGAGAGATGAAGGGAGGTAGATAGAGATGGATGGAGGGAGGTAGATGGAGGGAGGTAGACAGACGGAGGAAGGTAGACAGAATAAGGGAGGGAGGTAGAGGGAGATGGAACGAGGTAGAAGTAGATGGAGGGAGGTAGATGGAAATGAAGGGAGGAAGGGAAGTAGAGAGAGATGGAGGGAGGGAGGTAGGTAGGTAGATGGAGGGGGAGGTAGAGAGATGGAGGGACGGAGGTAGAGGGAGATGGAGGGAGGTAGATAGAGAGGGAGGTAGGTAGAGAGAGATGGAGGGAGGGAGGTAGAGAGATGGAGGGAGGGAGGGAGGGAGGTAGGTAGATGGAAGGGGAGGTAGGTAGAGAGAGATGGAGGGAGGGAGGTAGAGAGACGGAGGAAGGTAGACAGACGGAGGAAGGTAGACAGAATAAGGGAAGGAAGTAGACAGGCGGAGGAAGGTAGACAGAATAAGGGAAGGAAGTAGACAGACGGAGGAAGGTAGACAGAATAAGGGAAGGAAGTAGACAGACGAAGGAAAGTAGACAGAATAAGGGAGGGAGGTAGACAGACGGAGGAAGGTAGGCAGAATAAGGGAAGGAGGTAGACAGACGGAGGAAGGTAGACAGACGGAGGAAGGTAGACAGACGGAGGAATGTAGACAGAATAAGGGAGGGAGGTAGACAGACGGAGGAAGGTAGACAGAATAAGGGAAGGAGGTAGACAGACGGAGGAAGGTAGACAGAATAAGGGAGGGAGGCAGACAGACGGAGGAAGGTAGACAGACGGAGGAAGGTAGACAGAATAAGGGAGGGAGGTAGACAGACGGAGGAAGGTAGACAGACGGAGGAAGGTAGACAGAATAAGGGAGGGAGGTAGACAGACGGAGGAAGGTAGACAGAATAAGGGAAGGAAGTAGACAGACGGAGGAAGGTAGACAGACGGAGGAAGGTAGACAGAATAAGGGAAGGAGGTAGACAGACGGAGGAAGGTAGACAGAATAAGGGAAGGAAGTACACAGACGGAGGAAGGTAGACAGAATAAGGGAAGGAAGTAGACAGACGGAGGAAGGTAGACAGACGGAGGAAGGTAGACAGAATAAGGGAAGGAAGTAGACAGACGGAGGAAGGTAGACAGAATAAGGGAAGGAAGTAGACAGACGGAGGAAGGTAGACAGAATAAGGGAAGGAAGTAGACAGACGAAGGAAGGTAGACAGAATAAGGGAGGGAGGTAGACAGACGGAGGAAGGTAGGCAGAATAAGGGAAGGAGGTAGACAGACGGAGGAAGGTAGACAGACGGAGGAAGGTAGACAGACGGAGGAATGTAGACAGAATAAGGGAGGGAGGTAGACAGACGGAGGAAGGTAGACAGAATAAGGGAAGGAGGTAGACAGACGGAGGAAGGTAGACAGAATAAGGGAGGGAGGCAGACAGACGGAGGAAGGTAGACAGACGGAGGAAGGTAGACAGAATAAGGGAGGGAGGTAGACAGACGGAGGAAGGTAGACAGACGGAGGAAGGTAGACAGAATAAGGGAGGGAGGTAGACAGAAGGAGGAAGGTATACAGAATAAGGGAGGAAGGTAGACAGAATAAGGGAGGGAGGTAGACAGACGGAGGAAGGTAGACAGACGGAGGAATGTAGACAGAATAAGGGAGGGAGGTAGACAGACGGAGGAAGGTAGACAGAATAAGGGAAGGAGGTAGACAGACGGAGGAAGGTAGACAGACGGAGGAAGGTAGACAGACGGAGGAATGTAGACAGAATAAGGGAGGGAGGTAGACAGACGGAGGAAGGTAGACAGAATAAGGGAAGGAGGTAGACAGACGGAGGAAGGTAGACAGAATAAGGGAGGGAGGCAGACAGACGGAGGAAGGTAGACAGACGGAGGAAGGTAGACAGAATAAGGGAGGGAGGTAGACAGACGGAGGAAGGTAGACAGACGGAGGAAGGTAGACAGAATAAGGGAGGGAGGTAGACAGAAGGAGGAAGGTATACAGAATAAGGGAGGAAGGTAGACAGAATAAGGGAGGGAGGTAGACAGACGGAGGAAAGTAGACAGACGGAGGAAGGTAGACAGAATAAGGGAGGGAGGGAGACAGACGGAGGAAGGTAGACAGAAAAAGGGAGGAAGGTAGACAGAATAAGGGAGGGAGGTAGACAGACGGAGGAAGGTAGACAGACGGAGGAAGGTAGACAGAATAAGGGAGGGAGGTAGACAGCCGGAGGAAGGTAGACAGAATAAGGGAGGGAGGTAGACAGACGGAGGAAGGTAGACAGAATAAGGGAGGAAGGTAGACAGACGGAGAAAGGTAGACAGAATAAGGGAGGGAGGTAGACAGACGGAGGAAGGTAGACAGAATAAGGGAGGAAGGTAGACAGACGGAGGAAGGTAGACAGACCGAGGAAGGTAGACAGAATAAGGGAGGGAGGTAGACAGACGGAGGAAGGTAGACAGACGGAGGAAGGTAGACAGACCGAGGAAGGTAGATAGAATAAGAGAGGGAGGTAGACAGACGGAGGAAGGTAGACAGAATAAGGGAGGAAGGTAGACAGAATAAGGGAGGGAGTAGACAGACGGAGGAAGGTAGACAGAATAAGGGAGGAAGGTAGACAGAATAAGGGAGGGAGGTAGACAGACGGAGGAAGGTAGACAGACGGAGGAAGGTAGACAGAATAAGGGAGGGAGGTAGAGGGAGATGGAAGGGGGTAGAAGTAGATGGAGGAAGGTAGAGGGAGATAGAGGGAGGAGAGAGAGATGGAGGGAGGTAGGTAGATGGAAATGAAGGGAGGAAGGGAAATAGAGAGAGATGGAGTGAGGGAGGTAGGTAGGTAGATGGAGGGGGAGGTAGAGAGATGGAGGGAGGGGGGTAGAGGGAGTTGGAGGGAGGGAGGTAGAGGGAGATGGAGGGAGGTATAGAGAGAGGGAGGTAGGTAGAGAGAGATGGAGGGAGGGAGAGAAGTAGAGGGACATGGAGGGAGGGAGGTAGGTAGATGGAGGGGGGAGGTAGATAGACATGGATGGAGGTAGATGGAGATGGAGGGAGGTAGATGGAGTTGGATGGAGGGAGGTAGAGAGATGGAGGGAGGTAGATGGAGTTGGATGGAGGGAGGTAGAGAGATGGAGGGAGGTATATGGAGATGGATGGAGGTAGAGAGAGATGGAGGGAGGGAGGTAGAGAGATGGAGGGAGGTAGATGGAGTTGGATGGAGGGAGGTAGAGAGATGGAGGGAGGTAGATGGAGTTGGATGGAGGGAGGTAGAGAGATGGAGGGAGGGAGGTAGAGAGATGGAGGGAGGTAGATAGAGATGGATGGAGGGAGGTAGAGAGATGGAGGGAGGTAGATGGAGGGAGGTAGACAGACGGAGGAAGGTAGACAGACGGAGGAAGGTAGACAGAATAAGGGAGGGAGGTAGAGGGAGATGGAACGAGGTAGAAGTAGATGGAGGGAGGTAGATGGAAATGAAGGGAGGAAGGGAAGTAGAGAGAGATGGAGGGAGGGAGGTAGGTAGGTAGATGGAGGGGGAGGTAGAGGGAGATGGAGGGAGGGAGGTAGGTAGAGGGAGATGGAGGGAGGTAGAGAGAGAGGGAGGTAGGTAGGTAGAGAAAGGTGGAGGGAGGGAGGTAGAGAGATGGAGGGAGGGAGGGAGGTAGGTAGATGGAGGGGGAGGTAGAGGGAGATGGAGGGAGGTAGAGAGAGAGGGAGGGATGTAGAGAGAGATGTAGGGAGGGAGGGAGGTAGATGGAGGGAGGGAGGTAGAGAGATGGAGGGAGGTAGAGGGAGATAGAGGGAGGGAGGGAGGTAGAGGGAGATAGAGGGAGGTAGAGAGAGATGGAGGGAGGGAGGTAGAGAGACATGGAGGAAGGTAGACAGACGGAGGAAGGTAGACAGAATAAGGGAGGGAGGTAGAGGGAGATGGAACGAGGTAGAAGTAGATGGAGGGAGGTAGATGGAAATGAAGGGAGGAAGGGAAGTAGAGAGAGATGGAGGGAGGGAGGTAGGTAGGTAGGTAGATGGAGGGGGAGGTAGAGGGAGATGGAGGGAGGGAGGTAGGTAGAGGGAGATGGAGGGAGGTAGAGAGAGAGGGAGGTAGGTAGGTAGAGAAAGGTGGAGGGAGGGAGGTAGAGAGATGGAGGGAGGGAGGGAGGTAGGTAGATGGAGGGGGAGGTAGAGGGAGATGGAGGGAGGTAGAGAGAGAGGGAGGGATGTAGAGAGAGATGTAGGGAGGGAGGGAGGTAGATGGAGGGAGGGAGGTAGAGAGATGGAGGGAGGTAGAGGGAGATAGAGGGAGGGAGGGAGGTAGAGGGAGATAGAGGGAGGTAGAGAGAGATGGAGGGAGGGAGGTAGAGAGACATGGAGGAAGGTAGACAGACGGAGGAAGGTAGACAGAATAAGTGAGGGTGGTAGAGGGAGATGGAAGGAGGTAGAAGTAGATGGAGCAAGGTAGATGGAAATGAAGTGAGGAAGGGAAGTAGAGAGAGATGAAGGGAGGGAGGTAGGTAGGTAGATGGAGGGGGAGGTAGAGAGATGGAGGGAGGGAGGTAGAGGGAGATGGAGGGAGGGAGGTAGAGGGAGATGGAGGGAGGTATAGAGAGAGGGAGGTAGGGAGAGAAGTAGAGGGACATGGAGGGAGGGAGGTAGGTAGATGGAGGGGGGAGGTAGATAGACATGGATGGAGGTAGATGGAGATGGAGGGAGGTAGATGGAGTTGGATGGAGGGAGGTAGAGAGATGGAGGGAGGTAGATGGAGTTGGATGGAGGTAGAGAGAGATGGAGGGAGGGAGGTAGAGAGATGAAGGGAGGTAGATAGAGATGGATGGAGGGAGGTAGATGGAGGGAGGTAGACAGACGGAGGAAGGTAGACAGAATAAGGGAGGGAGGTAGAGGGAGATGGAACGAGGTAGAAGTAGATGGAGGGAGGTAGATGGAAATGAAGGGAGGAAGGGAAGTAGAGAGAGATGGAGGGAGGGAGGTAGGTAGGTAGATGGAGGGGGAGGTAGAGAGATGGAGGGACGGAGGTAGAGGGAGATGGAGGGAGGTAGATAGAGAGGGAGGTAGGTAGAGAGAGATGGAGGGAGGGAGGTAGAGAGATGGAGGGAGGGAGGGAGGGAGGTAGGTAGATGGAGGGGGAGGTAGAGGGAGATGGAGGGAGGTAGAGAGAGAGGGAGGGATGTAGAGAGAGCTGTAGGGAGGGAGGGAGGTAGATGGAGGGAGGGAGGTAGAGAGATGGAGGGAGGTAGAGAGAGATGGAGGGAGGGAGGTAGAGAGAGATGGAGGGAGGGAGATAGGTAGATGGAGGGGGAGGTAGAGGGAGATGGAGGGGGAGGTAGGTAGATGGAGGGGGAGGTAGAGGGAGATGGAGGGAGGTAGAGAGAGAGGGAGGGATGTAGAGCGAGATGTAGGGAGGGAGGGAGGTAGATGGAGGGAGGGAGGTAGAGAGATGGAGGGAGGTAGAGAGAGATGGATGGAGGGAGGTAGATAGATGGAGGTAGAGAGATGGAGGGAGGGAGAGAGATGGAGGGAGGTAGATGGAGATGGATGGAAGTAGAGAGAGATGGAGGGAGGGAGGTAGAGAGATGGAGGGAGGGATGTAGAGAGAGATGTAGGGAGAGAGGGAGGTAGATGGAGGGAGGGAAGTAGAGAGATGGAGGGAGGTAGAGAGAGATGGATGGAGGGAGGTAGATGGATGGAGGGAGGTAGAGAGAGATGGAGGGAGGTAGAGAGAGATGGATGGAGGGAGGTAGATGGATGGAGGGAGGTAGAGAGAGATGGAGGGAGGTAGAGAGAGATGTAGGGAGAGAGGGAGGTAGATGGAGGGAGGGAAGTAGAGAGATGGAGGGAGGTAGAGAGAGATGGATGGAGGGAGGTAGATGGATGGAGGTAGAGAGATGGAGGGAGGGAGAGAGATGGAGGGAGGTAGATGGAGATGGATGGAAGGAGGTAGGGAGATGGAGGG
>NC_074688.1:7299620-7332120 GCF_029448725.1 Salvelinus fontinalis | reverse complement strand
AAGAGGTGTGGAGAGAGAGGAGTCAGACTGGGAAGAGGAGAGGAGAGAGAGGAGTCAGATTGAGAAGAGGAGTGGAGAGAGAGGAGTCAGACTGAGAAGAGGAGTGGAGAGAGAGGAGTCAGACTGAGAAGAGGTGTGGAGAGAGAGGAGTCAGATTTAGGAGAGGTGTGGAGAGAGAGGAGTCAGACTGAGAAGAGGAGTGGAGATAGAGGAGTCAGACTGAGAAGAGGTGTGGAGAGAGAGGAGTCAGATTTAGGAGAGGTGTGGAGAGAGAGGAGTCAGACTGAGAAGAGGAGTGGAGAGAGAGGAGTCAGATTGAGAAGAGGAGTGGAGAGAGAGGAGTCAGATTGAGAAGAGGAGTGGAGAGAGAGGAGTCAGATTGAGAAGAGGAGTGGAGAGAGAGGAGTCAGATTGAGAAGAGGAGTGGAGAGAGGAGTCAGACTGAGAAGAGGAGTGGAGAGAGAGGAGTCAGACTGAGAAGAGGAGTGGAGAGAGAGGAGTGGAGAGAGAGGAGTCAGATTGAGAAGAGGAGTGGAGAAAGAGGAGTCAGATTGAGAAGAGGAGTGGAGAGAGAGGAGTGGAGAGAGAGGAGTCAGATTGAGAAGAGGTGTAAAGAGAGAGGAGTCAGACTGAGAAGAGGAGTGGAGAGAGAGGAGTCAGATTGAGGAGAGGTGTGGAGAGAGAGGAGTCAGATTGAGAAGAGGTGTATAGAGAGAGGAGTCAGATTGAGGAGAGGTGTGGAGAGAGAGGAGTCAGATTGAGAAGAGGAGTGGAGAGAGAGGAGTCAGACTGAGGAGAGGTGTGGAGAGAGAGGAGTCAGACTGAGGAGAGGTGTGGAGAGAGAGGAGTCAGACTGAGGAGAGGTGTGGAGAGAGAGGAGTCAGATTGAGAAGAGGAGTGGAGAGAGAGGAGTCAGATTGAGAAGAGGAGTGGAGAGAGAGGAGTCAGATTGAGAAGAGGAGTGGAGAGAGAGGAGTCAGATTGAGAAGAGGAGTGGAGAGAGAGGAGTCAGACTGAGAAGAGGAGTGGAGAGAGAGGAGTCAGACTGAGAAGAGGAGTGCTGAGCCAGCCACTTCTCAGGACATTAGCGCTCCAGAAGATGAAGCACCCGTCGCTCTGCGTTTCCTTTTTTATTCTTCCTCCCATCTTCTCCTCGCCCCGACGTTATTGATGGCCTCTCCACTCTGACAATGCAGGCTGCCGCCTCTCTCACGCTGACCTGTCTCTCTCTCACGCTGACCTGTCTCTCTCTCTCACGCTGACCTGTCTCTCTCACGCTGACCTGTCTCTCTCTCTCACGCTGACCTGTCTCTCTCTCTCACGCTGACCTGTCTCTCTCTCTCACGCTGACCTGTCTCTCTCTCACGCTGACCTGTCCCCCTCTCTCACGCTGACCTGTCTCTCTCTCTCACGCTGACCTGTCTCTCTCTCACGCTGACCTGTCTCTCTCTCACGCTGACCTGTCTCCCTCTCTCACGCTGACCTGTCTCTCTCTCTCACGCTGACCTGTCTCTCTCTCACGCTGACCTGTCTCCCTCTCTCACGCTGACCTGTCTCCCTCTCTCACGCTGACCTGTCTCTCTCTCTCACGCTGACCTGTCTCTCTCTCACGCTGACCTGTCTCCCTCTCTCACGCTGACCTGTCTCTCTCTCTCACGCTGACCTGTCTCTCTCTCTCACGCTGACCTGTCTCTCTCTCTCACGCTGACCTGTCTCTCTCTCTCACGCTGACCTGTCTCTCTCTCTCACGCTGACCTGTCTCTCTCTCTCACGCTGACCTGTCTCTCTCTCTCACGCTGACCTGTCTCTCTCTCACGCTGACCTGTCTCTCTCTCTCACGCTGACCTGTCTCTCTCTCTCACGCTGACCTGTCTCTCTCTCTCACGCTGACCTGTCTCTCTCTCTCACGCTGACCTGTCTCTCTCTCTCACGCTGACCTGTCTCTCTCTCTCACGCTGACCTGTCTCTCTCTCTCACTGACCTGTCTCTCTCTCTCACGCTGACCTGTCTCTCTCTCTCACGCTGACCTGTCTCTCTCTCTCACGCTGACCTGTCTCTCTCTCTCGCGCTCTCCTTCTCTCTCGTTCTTTCTCTCTGTCGCTCTCTCTCTCTCAATTCAATTGAAATGAAATGTAATTCCAATTTCATACGTTTCCCTTTATTGGCAATGGAAACATATGTTAACATTGCCAAAGCAAGTGAAATTGATAATTAACAAAAGTGAAATTTACTATACAAATTAACAGTAAACATTACACTAACAAAAGTTCCAAAATAATAAAGACATTTGAAATGTTATATTATGTCTATATACAGTGTTTTAATGATGTGCAAATAGTTCAAGTACAAAAGGGAAAATATGTAAACATAAACACTGGTTGACCTTTTCTTGTGGCACCAGGTCACAAATCTTGCTGCTGTGATGCACACTGTGGTATTTCACCCAATATGTATTATGAAAAATGTATTTGTTTTTGAATTCTTTGTGGATCTGTGTAATCTGAAGGAAATAGGTGACTCTAATATGGTCATACATTTGGTAGGAGGTTAGGAAGTGCAGCTCAGTTTCCAGCTCATTTTGTGGGCAGCGTGCACATAGACTGTCTTCTCTTAATTAAGAGCCATGTCTGCCGATGGCGGCCTCTCTCAATAGCAAGACTATGCTCACTGAGTCTGTACATAGTCAAAGCTTTCCTTCATTTTGGGTCTGTCACAGTGGGAGAGTACTCTCTGTTTAGGGCCAAATAGCATTCTAGTTTGCTCAGTTTTTGTTGTTGATTCTTTCCAATTTGTCAAGTAATTATCTTTTTGGTTTTTCATGATTTGGTTGGGTCTAATTGTGTTGCTGTCCTGGGGCTCTGTGGGCGTCTGTTTGTGTTTGTGAACAGAGTCCCCGTACCAGCTGGCTGAGAGGAGTCTTCTCCAGGTTCACCTCTCTGTAGGTGAGGGCTTTGTTATGGAAGGTTCTAGAATTGAATTGCTCTTTTCGGGAATCATCCTAATTCTGATCTGCATGCATGTTTTACTTCTCTCTCTCTCTCCCCTCATCTGATCAGGCAATTTAACATGCAAATTGAGCCATAAATAATTGAAATTTGTCTTCAGGCATACTATTGATCAGTTAAAACACGGACTGGTAGACAGGCTCTGCTTTCTTGGGGGCTCTGCGTGCACATTTCACCATTTCTCTGTTTGTGTATAAAGTGCCTGAAGATGTGTGGAGTGACTTGTGGCAATACATTGTTGTAGGTACAGTAGTCTGCAGGGTTATAGCCTTACAAAATAAATTCCATGATTTCATTTGTCTAACTGAATTGATCATCGGAGAATCTTGTGTCTACTGCTTACCCAGTCCCTCTGACAGATGAAGTGCTCATAGATTCCCAGTCTTATTTGCACCACAGCAGCTTGTCAGTAGTAATTTGCAGCACAGATGTGTTTTATACAGGGGTTTAGATAAATACCTCAGATACCACTCCATTTTCTGTCTTCAGTGGGCGGCAAGACAAGAGAGTGATAATAATATTAATGGGAATGGTTGACCCCGAATCAGGTCCCAAGAGGCAGTCCTATTCAGAGGCTGGCCCGGCACTCTGTCCAGCCAGGATTGGATCCACTGACCCCTGAAGAACCTTCGCCCTCTCTATCCAACCCTGGATCTCTGTCAAATAGTAATTCCTTAACCCACCACCGCTCCCTTCCTTCTATACCCCCATCCCAATGAATGTGTCCCAGCAGTGACTTACCCTGCTCTGTGTTGAGCCCTGAGGGACCTCCAGTGCCAGTAATCCATCATGTTGAGTTAGGAGGTGGAGGAGAGAGAAGAGGGGGGTTTTGGGTGGTGGCTGATATGGGTTTGAATCGAGGGCCGCTGAAATTGATTCACCCTCTGGTGAGTGGAATGGTGTGTTATTAAAAAACAAGTGGCTAAAGTTCAGACGCCTCATGTTCCTCCAGTTACACCCTGGTCTGAAACGTACAGTACGGAGTGTGAGGGAGTGATGGTTTAAAGTGACGTACAGTACGGAGTGTGAGGGAGTGATGGTTTAAACAGACGTACAGTACGGAGTGTGAGGGAGTGATGGTTTAAAGAGACGTACAGTACGGAGTGTGAGGGAGCGATGGTTTAAACAGACGTACAGTACGGAGTGTGAGGGATTGATGGTTTAAAGAGACGTACAGTACGGAGTGTGAGGGAGTGATGGTTTAAAGAGACGTACAGTACGGAGTGTGAGGGAGTGATGGTTTAAAGAGACGTACAGTACGGAGTGTGAGGGAGTGATGGTTTAAAGAGACGTACAGTACGGAGTGTGAGGGAGTGATGGTTTAAAGAGACGTACAGTACGGAGTGTGAGGGAGTGATGGTTTAAAGAGACGTACAGTACGGAGTGTGAGGGAGTGATGGTTTAAAGAGACGTACAGTACGGAGTGTGAGGGAGTGATGGTTTAAAGAGACGTACAGTACGGAGTGTGAGGGTGTGATGGTTTAAAGAGACGTACAGTACGGAGTGTGAGGGAGTGATGGTTTAAAGAGATGTACAGTACTGAGTGTGAGGGAGTGATGGTTTAAAGAGACGTACAGTACGGAGTGTGAGGGAGTGATGGTTTAAAGACACGTACAGTACGGAGTGTGAGGGAGCGATGGTTTAAACAGACGTACAGTACGGAGTGTGAGGGAGTGATGGTTTAAAGAGACGTACAGTACGGAGTGTGAGGGAGTGATGGTTTAAAGTGACGTACAGTACGGAGTGTGAGGGAGTGATGGTTTAAAGTGACGTACAGTACGGAGTGTGAGGGAGTGATGGTTTAAACAGACGTACAGTACGGAGTGTGAGGGAGTGATGGTTTAAAGTGACGTACAGTACGGAGTGTGAAGGAGTGATGGTTTAAAGAGACGTACAGTACGGAGTGTGAGGGATTGATGGTTTAAAGAGACCTACAGTACGGAATGTGAGGGAATGATGGTTTAAAGAGACGTACAGTACGGAGTGTGAGGGAACGATGGTTTAAAGAGACGTACAGTACGGAGTGTGAGGGAGTGATGGTTTAAACAGACGTACAGTACGTAGTGTGAGGGAGTGATGGTTTAAAGAGACGTACAGTACGGAGTGTGAGGGAGTGATGGTTTAAAGAGATGTACAGTACTGAGTGTGAGGGAGTGATGGTTTAAAGAGACGTACAGTACGGAGTGTGAGGGAGTGATGGTTTAAAGAGACGTACAGTACGGAGTGTGAGGGAGTGATGGTTTAAACAGACGTACAGTACGTAGTGTGAGGGAGTGATGGTTTAAAGAGACGTACAGTACGGAGTGTGAGGGATTGATGGTTTAAAGAGACGTACAGTACGGAGTGTGAGGGAGTGATGGTTTAAAGAGACGTACAGTACGGAGTGTGAGGGAGTGATGGTTTAAAGAGACGTACAGTACGGAGTGTGAGGGAATGATGGTTTAAAGAGACGTACAGTACGGAGTGTGAGGGAGTGATGGTTTAAAGAGACGTACAGTACGGAGTGTGAGGGAGTGATGGTTTAAAGAGACGTACAGTACGGAGTGTGAGGGAATGATGGTTTAAAGAGACGTACAGTACGGAGTGTGAGGGAACGATGGTTTAAAGAGACGTACAGTACGGAGTGTGAGGGAGTGATGGTTTAAAGAGACGTACAGTACGGAGTGTGAGGGAGTGATGGTTTGAAGATACGTACAGTACGGAGTGTGAGGGAGTGATGGTTTAAAGAGACGTACAGTACGGAGTGTGAGGGAGTGATGGTTTAAAGAGACGTACAGTACGGAGTGTGAGGGAATGACGGTTTAAAGAGACGTACAGTACGGAGTGTGAGGGAGTGATGGTTTAAAGAGACGTACAGTACGGAATGTGAGGGATTGATGGTTTAAAAAGACCTACAGTACGGAGTGTGAGGGAATGATGGTTTAAAGAGACGTACAGTACGGAGTGTGAGGGAGTGATGGTTTAAACAGACGTACAGTACGGAGTGTGAGGGAGTGATGGTTTAAACAGACGTACAGTACGTAGTGTGAGGGAGTGATAGTTTAAAGAGACGTACAGTACGGAGTGTGAGGGAGTGATGGTTTAAAGAGACGTACAGTACGGAGTGTGAGGGATTGATGGTTTAAAGAGACCTACAGTACGGAGTGTGAGGGAGTGATGCATTTAAAGAGACGTACAGTACGGAGTGTGTGGGAGTGATGTTTTAAAGGGGTCAGGACTGACTGCTCCCTGGCACTCTGATGTATGGACTTTATTGGAGACAGAGACTCTCAGACACACACATAACCCCCCACACTCACATACCCCCCCCCCCCCACACATATAACCCCCATACACACACAACCTCCCCACACACACATAACCCCCCCCACACACACATAACCCACACACACACATATCCCCCCCAAACACATATAACCCGTCCCACACACAAATACACACTGTGAATGGTCAGCCAGTCAGTCTTTGAGGCGCTCTTTTGAGAGTGACAACAAGTGACAGTGACAGTGTGGTGTCCCCTTTCTCTCATACAGTATCTCCAGACTGTGTGTGTGTGTGTGTGTGTGTGTGTGTGTTTGTTTGTGTGTGTGTGTGTGTGTGTGTGTGTGTGTGTGTGTGTGTGTGTGTGTGTGTGTGTGTGTGTGTGTGTGTGTGTGTGTGTGTGTGTGTGTGTGTGTGTGTGTGTGTGTGTGTGTGTGTGTGTGTGTGTGTGTGTGTGTGTGAGCTGCCAACTGGCCCTCCATACCCCCCTGGGTGGGCCCCTAGCCCTAGAGTTATAGCGGGTCTCAATGTGTTATGACTTGTGGTGATCTCTTGAAGGTGTGGACAGATATTGTGTTTATCTAGGGGGACAGCACGTTTAGGCACTAGGCCCCTTAACAGCTTAACACGAGATGGAACCTGATCACCTGGTTTTTCTTGCACCGCTCTCTCCTCTTGTTTTCTCTCTGTTCTCCTTTTCTCCTCCCTCTCTCTTCCTGCTGTTTGAAAGTGATACCCACAGCATTTTGGACCGGTTTGAAAGTGATACCCAAAGCATTGTGGACCGGTTTGAAAGTGAAACCCACAGCATTTTGGACCGATTTGAAAGTGATACCCAAAGCATTGTGGACCGGTTTGAAAGTGAAACACACAGCATTTTGGACCGGTTTGAAAGTGATACCCACAGAATTGTGGACCGGTTTGAAAGTCATACCCACAGAATTGTGGACCGGTTTGAAAGTGATGTCCACAGCATTTTGGTTCGGTTTGAAAGTGATACCCACAGAATTGTGGACCGGTTTGAAAGTGATACCCACAGAATTGTGGACCGGTTTGAAAGTGATACCCACAGCATTTTGGACCGGTTTGAAAGTGATGTCCACAGCATTTTGGACCGGTTTGAAAGTGATGTCCACAGCATTTTGGTTCGGTTTGAAAGTGATGTCCACAGGATTTTGGTTCGATTTGAAAGTGATACCCACAGCATTTTGGACCGGTTTGAAAGTGATGTCCACAGCATTATGGTTCGGTTTGAAAGTGAAGGCCGGAGGGATCAGGTGTTTCAGAGAGTAATGTCTCAGACAGCTGTGGATGGGTTTGTGATTGAAGCTTTACATCAGAATTACAGTACAATACAAAATATTTCATTATTTGCAATATTCAAACCATGCATGTTGCTTTGACAATCTTATTTTTTCTGAGATAAATTTTGGTGGCTGTAATGCTTGTTGAAGCTGAACCCTGAGTCAGGACAGAGCGTGTTTAGCTGCTGTCTCTGTCAAGCTGCTCTGGGATCAGACTCAAGTTCAGCTCAGGACAGAGCGTGTTTAGCTGCTGTCTCTGTCAAGCTGCTCTGGGATCAGACTCAAGTTCAGCACAGGACAGAGCGTGTTTAGCTGCTGTCTCTGTCAAGCTGCTCTGGGATCAGACTCAAGTTCAGCACAGGACAGAGCGTGTTTAGCTGCTGTCTCTGTCAAGCTGCTCTGGGATCAGACTCAAGTTCAGCACAGGACAGAGCGTGTTTAGCTGCTGTCTCTGTCAAGCTGCTCTGGGATCAGTGGACAGCACGTCCCCTGCAGGGACCAGTGGACAGCACGTCCCCTGCAGGGACCAGTGGACAGCACGTTCCCTGCAGGGACCAGTGGACAGCACGTCCCCTGCAGGGACCAGTGGACAGTACGTCACCTGCCGGGACCAGTGTACAGTACGTCCCCTGCAGGGACCAGTGTACAGCACGTCCCCTGCAGGGACCAGTGGACAGCACGTCCCATGCAGGGACCAGTGGACAGCACGTCCCATGCAAGGACCAGTGGGACAGCACGTCCCCTGCAGGGACCAGTGGACAGCAAGTCCCCTGCAGGGACCAGTGGACAGCACGTCCCCTGCAGGGTCCAGTGTACAGCACGTCCCCTGCAGGGTCCAGTGTACAGCACGTCCCCTGCAGGGTCCAGTGTACAGCACGTCCCCTGCAGGGTCCAGTGGACAGCACGTCCCCTGCAGGGTCCAGTGTACAGCACGTCTCCTGCAAGGACCAGTGGGACAGCACGTCCCCTGCAAGGACCAGTGGGACAGCACGTCCCCTGCAAGGACCAGTGGACAGCACGTCCCCTGCAGGGACCAGTGTACAGCACGTCCCCTGCAGGGACCAGTGGACAGCACGTCCCCTGCAGGGACCAGTGGACAGCACATCCCCTGCAGGGACCAGTGGACAGCACATCCCCTGCAGGGACCAGTGGACAGCACATCCCCTGCAGGGACCAGTGGACAGCACGTCCCCTGCAAGGACCAGTGTACAGCACGTCCCCTGTAGGGACCAGTGGACAGCACATCCCCTGCAGGGACCAGTGGACAGCACATCCCCTGCAGGGACCAGTGGACAGCACATCCCCTGCAGGGACCGCATAGGCCTGGAGTCACACAGCCAGGTACACAGAGAGGATGTCATATCAAATCAAATCAAAGTTTATTTGTCACGTGCGTCGAATACAACAGGTGTAGACCTTACAGTAAAATGCTTACTTACAGGCTCTAACCAATAGTGCAAAAAAAACAGTGTGTGTGTGTGTGTGTGTGTGTGTGTGTGTGTGTGTGTGTAGGTAAGTAAAGTAATAAAACATACTCATACTGAGGGATGGGGTGTTTGCAGTGGGTCAGGTGCAAGAAGATGACATCACATGGTGATTGACTGTGGGAGTTGGGGTATTTGTGGCCACCTGGTGCCACAGCTTTAGGGGTGATTACCAGCTACTGCAGCCAGACTGAATATTCTTCAGCCAGTCAGTCAGCCATGCAGACAGACAGACACTGCAGAATGCCAGATATGATGAGCCTGCCTATGGGTTGGCACTGTACAACCCAGACATGCACACAGACTTGCCATGCTCAAGCAGCAGCGAGACCAAAGGCCAACTGCATAGAAATCAGAACGCTCTATTCAAATGCTAAGCAGAGTCTTATCTACACAGCACCTCTCCCTGGCCCCATGCTCTACACTGTCCAGGGCAAAGCTATTATGCAGGTGTATATGTGTTTGCACTCACATCTTGCAAGCACTGTACCACCGCAATATACAGTATACCCCAAGAGAGTGTAGACTTTCTCAGAATTGTAAAACATTGACACATCAGTGAAATTAAAAGTGATGGGTATTTTTTTTAATTTTTTTAAATATAATGCTTAATTTGATATATTCACCTACTGTAAACTGAATTATGCCATCACGCACACACACTCTCTTTCTCCCTGTCTCTCACACACTCTCTCTTTCTCCCTGTCTCTCTCACACACACACACACACACACACACACACACAGAAATGAGGGCACTGAATCATGTGAAGACTTGGCTGTAATTGCAGGGATTTGTCTTGGATCTACAGAGATCCCGTTACTCCAGGAAATGAAATCTAATGACACTGAGTGATCACCAGGGGGGTGCGACTGACTGACGTCTCATTTGACTTCATCTTTAAAAGCCATTAACGCTCTCCTGTTTCACACACACACACACACACACACACACACACACACACACACACACACACACACACACACACACACACACACACACACACACACACACACACACACACACACACACACACACACACACACACACACACACACAGAAACATGGGTGTGTTTGGTAGTGCATAAAGCAATCACACACACACACTCTCTCTCTCACGCACACACACTGCAGCAGACTCTAAAGTCCCTCTCCGCCATCCAACTGGCAGGCTGAACATGTGCCCGTTTGAGGCAGCATCATAAAAGGTGTGGTGAGGGGGAAAGGAACCCCAAGATGCCATGTTGTAATGGAGCTGAAAATAACCTCTTAATTGGCCTTTATAAGCCACGCCCAGGCATTAAACAAGACATTCAAATGCCTGTTTTCTCCCTCTTACTTTTAGAGGGCCCAGTGGTGCTTGCTTTGCATTGAACAGAATTGACACATTAATTATGGCCCTGACACTTTATGAATATCGATGTGGCTGCAGCTGATGCTGGTGTGATGAAGGTGATGGAAAATTATATGATTCAAAACAGGAGACTTGGAACACAGCGGCAATTAGTGATGTGTTATTAGAGTAATTGCCTGTTTTTAGTCAAACGTTCCTATACCACACACACACACACATGTGCACATAACAGCACATATATCCACAAATACGCTCACTTAGAAATAAATGAAATGGGAATATAAATAATGGAAGTCGTAGGCGTATTTGAGAGTTTTGTGTGGAATACCTTGTCAATAAAATGATAGAGAAGGAGCGCTAAAATACTCCCATGACCCTCTTGCTCACTTCCTGTAGGGTTACAATATTCTGGGAACTTTGAATACATTTCTTGGTTTTCTAGAATTCCTGGTTGGATGATTACGGATCTCCTGCTTATTCCCTCCTGATTCTGGGAATCCTCCAACCGGTATTTCGGGAAAACCAGGGAATTTATAGAATGTTCCCAGAATTTCTCAACCCTGCTATCTTGGTTGACTGATTCTAAATGAACATAAGTAGGCTGAATAAAAAATTGGATACAACATTATGTGAATTACATTGCTTATCTGAGATTGTGGGTTAACACTGACACAACCTGACGTAACCCCGCTGACTATACAGCTGTGATTTATCTCCATTACAACCAGTGCAACGGCCAATAGGATGGTTTTACCATGTTGGGACCAGATAAGGTTGACCTCCACCTACCCCTGGATTTGAACTCTGGGTGACCATTGATTGACCATCTCCTGACCCCCTGGTCAGACTGGAAGACGGAACAGGAACAGCCGTCTGTCCATTTGCCAGTCTGCAGATTGTCCCTAGCATACGGCTCTAATACTGTTACATCTGGTCGTATTGGGAGATGTATAGAGGTGACGTAGCTGGAGCAGGCAGGGTTAGGCCTGTGTCACAGGGACTATAGTTCAGAGATAGGAGCAGCATTTTGGCCTGCTCAGAGTGCTAAGCACCATGGCTGCTGTGCTGCTCACCCTCACAGGGAGAATGGGTAACGGTTAGGTCTGTTTGGTGCTGAAGGTTATATGCACATATGTATTGATGGTTAGTCCAGCACTGTCTGTTTATCAACCCAAAGGAAAACTTTCAGAGAAATACAGTACTCTGAGACTACCATGAGAGGCTTTAGTTTTTATAAACCATAAGATATCATGCACAATGCCATGCATTAATATTGAAGAGGGGAAATTACCCTTTAATACCTTGACTAAATATCTGGTATCTCAGTCATTGCAGTGACTGTTATCTCCCCCCCCAGTGACATGCCTCCCCCTCCTACCCCCACCTCCCCCCATCGCTCCCTTATCCCCCAAATTGCTGCTCCCCAACTGTCTATAGATGATAACCATTTGAGTCCAACACCCAGTGCATCCAACCCCACCCCCTCTGGGCATGAAGAATCAGATAGCAGCACACTGACTGGCTGCTAATGAAATTAGCTGCTTTTCTCATAAGCCTTAATAAGTCACTTGACTCGATTGAGGATTCTGCGGAGGGAATGGGACAGGGGCAGGAGGGGGAGAAAGGACAGAGGGAATGAGACAGGGGGAGAAAGGAGGATGAAAGGAGGGAAGGAATGAGACAGGGTAGGAAAGGGTTAGGGGGGGTGAGACACGGGCAGGAGGGGGAGAAAGAAGGGAGGGAATGAGACAGGGGCAGAAGGTGGAGAAAGAAGGGAGGGAATGAGACAGGGGCAGGAGGTAGAGTAAGACGGGAGGGAATGAGACAGGGGCAGGAGGGGGAGTTAGCAGGGAGGGAATGAGACACGGGCAGGAGGGGGAGAAAGGAGGGAATGAGACAGGGGGAGGGGGAGTTAGGAGGGAGGGAATGAGACAGAGGCAGGAGGGGGTGAAAGGAGGGAAGGAATAAGGCAGGGGCAGGAGGGGGTTAGGAGGGGGGAATGAGACACGGGCAGGAGGGGGAGAAAGGAGGGAGAAAGGAGGGAAGGAATGAGACGGGCAGGAGGGGGAGTTAGGAGGGAGGGAATGAGACAAGGGCAGGAGGGGGAGAAAGAAGGGAGGGAATGAGACAGGGGCAGAAGGTGGAGTTAGGAGGGAGGGAATGAGACACGGGCAGGAGGGGGGAAAGGAGGGAGAGAATGAGACAGGGGGAGGGGGGGGCAAAAGAAGGGAGGGAATGAGACAGGGGCAGGAGGGGGGAAAGGAGGGAGAGAATGAGGCAGGGGGAGAAAGCAGGGAGGGAATGAGACAAGGGGAGAAGGGGGAGAAAGAAGGGAGGGAATGAGACAGGGCAGGAGGTGGAGTTAGGGGGGAGGGAATGAGACACGGGCAGAGGGAGGGAATGAGACAGGGGCAGAGGGAGGGAATGAGACAAGGGCAGGAGGGGGAGAAAGAAGGGAGGGAATGAGACAGGGGCAGGAGGGGGAGTTAGCAGGGAGGGAATGAGACACGGGCAGGAGGGGGAGTTAGGAGGGAGGGAATGAGACAAGGGCAGGAGGGGGAGAAAGGAGGAGAAAGGGGGATACAATTAATCCCAAAATCACTCAACAGAGCCAACTGGGGTGTTGATTGTCATAAATATTCCTCATCCCTCCCTCCCTCACAGCACCCACCTCCGAACCACAATCCTACCCCCCTGGCTCTTCCTGGGCCCTTTCTGGTTCCTGTGTATTTTTAACATTCAGTCAGACATTGGGGATTGTCAGTTTTAGGGACGTTGCATCGTTAACTTATTTGAGTGGCAGATGTCAGCCAGGCGGAGGGGACTGACTACCTTGGTCCACACCCCAGCTGGGTGTCCCACACGCCCCATCACTCCTGCCTGTCATCCCCTTTACTTCACACACCCGTCTGGTGTGGGACCCAGGGAGAAATCCTACACTAGATGGTCACTCTCACTGAGGCTCAGGATGAATGAGGCAGGACAGTGGCTAGACCTCTTGGACAAGACAGCTCCAGCTCCTGTGCGTAGGTGCTTGTACGCGGTGTGTGTGTGTAAACTGGTGCCAGTGCAGGGCAGTGTGGGAGCAGACCAGTGCCAGTGTATTGTGACACCAGCTCTTTATGAGAGTGTGCCCAGGCCCAGTCCCAGTATAGCAGGTGGAGTGGGGGGGTGCTTGTGTTGTTGACACCAGCGTGGCATGTGTTGCTGGGTTCCTGTGGATAGACGCCCATCCTCATTAATCACAGGTCCTGAGCCCGCGCTCTGACAGCCTGCAACCTGGCTCCCCAGCCCCTCCCCCTCCTGCACTCTGGGAGGAACGCTCTGGCCTATTATCTCTACACAGGAAGACGAGACGGCTATGACAGATGCCAGAGGATATTTGACCACCAACCCCCATCTCCCCACAACCCCCCACCCAGCACCCCCCATCTCAGGTTCATGAGTTCTGATCCGTCGGGCCAAAGTTCAATGGATTTGCCAGGTCGTCACAGCAACTCTTGACAACATCAGATGTCAGACTGAGAGTTGGCTGTCCATGACTGAGTCAAACAGCCCCTCATACCCATTCACTTCCTACTGAAGAGAGGGAAAGGGGAGTTAGAATGGGGAGGCAGGAAGAAAAGAGGAGAGGGGGAGAACCAGAGTCATTCTCTTCCCCTCCACTCCCACTTCTCCTTGGCTCATCTCTCTGTGGTTGGAGAGTTGGGGGGTGTTGAGGAGTGTTGTGAACTTGGGGTCCAGCCTAGACTACTGTACAGAGGGGATGTGGGGTACACAGCAGTGCTGTGGCTGTGGTCTAGTTGTGTCATGAGCACACAGCTGAACTGTCACTTTGTCTAATTGTGAAGGATCGGTCCACCAGAGGCTCAAAGCTCACTGACCCGCTGTCAGTCTCTTGTTAGCTCTGTCCTGTCTTTCTGTCTGTCTGTCGTTAGCCCTGTGTTTTCTGTCTGTCTGTCTCTCGTCAGCCCCTGTCTTGTCTGTCAGTCTGTCGGTCTCTCCCTAGCGCTGTCCTGTCTGCCTCCATCGCTAAGACCTAGGCTACACTCACACTGACTCAATACTAGACTGAATCCAATGTGTTCTGATTACTGAATGGTACCCTCTACATTACTATCTATAGCCTGATTACTGAATGGTACCCTCTACATGACTCTATAGCCTGATTACTGAATGGTACCCTCTACATGACTCTATAGCCTGATTACTGAATGGTACCCTCTACATGACTATCTATAGCCTGATTACTGAATGGTACCCTCTACATGACTATCTATATCCTGATTACTGAATGGTACCCTCTACATGACTATCTATATCCTGATTACTGAATGGTACACTCTACATGACTATCTATATCCTGATTACTGAATGGTACCCTCTACATGACTATCTATAGCCTGATTACTGAATGGTACCCTCTACATGACTCTATAGCCTGATTACTGAATGGTACCGTCTACATGACTCTATAGCCTGATTACTGAATGGTACACTCTACATGACTCTATAGCCTGATTACTGAATGGTACACTCTACATGACTCTATAGCCTGATTACTGAATGGTACACTCTATATGACTATCTATAGCCTGATTACTGAATGGTACACTCTACATGACTCTATAGCCTGATTACTGAATGGTACCCTCTACATGACTATCTATAGCCTGATTACTGAATTGTACCCTCTACATGACTCTATAGCCTGATTACTGAATGGTACACTCTACATGACTCTATAGCCTGATTACTGAATGGTACCCTCTACATGACTCTATAGCCTGATTACTGAATGGTACACTCTACATGACTCTATAGCCTGATTACTGAATGGTACACTCTACATGACTCTATAGCCTGATTACTGAATGGTACCCTCTACATGACTCTATAGCCTGATTACTGAATGGTACACTCTACATGACTATCTATAGCCTGATTACTGAATGGTACCCTCTACATGACTATCTATAGCCTGATTACTGAATGGTACACTCTACATGACTATCTATAGCCTGATTACTGAATGGTACCCTATACATGACTCTATAGCCTGATTACTGAATGGTACCCTCTACATGACTATCTATAGCCTGATTACTGAATGGTACCCTCTACATGACTATCTATAGCCTGATTACTGAATGGTACACTCTACATGACTATCTATAGCCTGATTACTGAATGGTACCCTCTACATGACTATCTATAGCCTGATTACTGAATGGTACCCTCTACATGACTATCTATAGCCTGATTACTGAATGGTACACTCTACATGACTATCTATAGCCTGATTACTGAATGGTACCCTATACATGACTCTATAGCCTGATTACTGAATGGTACCCTCTACATGACTATCTATAGCCTGATTACTGAATGGTACCCTCTACATGACTATCTATAGCCTGATTATTGAATGGTACCCTCTACATGACTCTATAGCCTGATTACTGAATGGTACCCTCTACATGACTATCTATAGCCTGATTACTGAATGGTACCCTCTACATGACTATCTATAGCCTGATTACTGAATGGTACACTCTACATGACTCCAAAGCCTGCGCGTGTGTGTGTGTTACTGTTTGGGGGGGGGGGGGGGGGGACTAAGTGCTGTAGAAGGCAGTAGAGTGGTGTTAGAGTAATGACTGGGGGGTGAAAGGCCATCCCTGATGTGATCCTGATTGGAGAGCAGATTGATCAGAGCCCTGGGGTCATCAGAGGGTCGACTGGGGGTCAGGACTGATGATGACCTGGGGTCGTCTATAGGTCGTCTATACTCATCCCAATGTCTATTCACAACCAATGACTATTCACATGTTCAACTTACAGACATAGCAAGGATCTTCATCAATAGGTAGAATCTTCAGCCATCAGAGCTCAGACCAATCTGCCATTTTGAATCCTTTAGACACACAACCCCCCAGCCTGCTCTCTGAGTGGATGTGTCTCCATGGCAAGGCGTGAGGATTTACCACACAGTGAGGGGCGTTGAGGTTGGATGCGTGGCGTGGATCACTAATTACGTTCTAATTGGACAGTCATAGAGGTGACCTTTCTACCACTGTAATTCTGGAGCGTCCTGGGTCCTGGCAGTGTCCTGGGGTGGGGAATGATTAAAAAGCCACCAGCGGCTGGAGTGATGAAGAGGGGGGAAAGTGACAAGTACGACAACAGAAACATATGAGCCCCCAGCCAGCTGCTGCTGATGTGTGAGTAGCAGAATGCTAGAGGTGTACTGACTGGAGGAGACTAGAGATGTACTGACTGGAGGAATCTATAGGGGGGAGTCTAGAGGTGTACTGACTGGAGGAATCTATAGGGAGGAGTCTAGAGGTGTACTGACTGGAGGAGACTAGAGGCGTACTGACTGGAGGAGAATAGAGATGTACTGACTGGTGGGATCTATAGGGAGGAGTCTAGAGGTGTACTGATTGGAGGAGACTAGAGATGTACTGATTGGAGGAGACTAGAGATGTACTGACTGGAGGAGACTAGAGATGTACTGACTGGTGTGATTTGGATAGAGAGTCTGATGGCTCCTTCCTGCCTGCCTGCTCTGTCTTGCCTGGTGTATCTTTACCCTTAATGACTGATATGTGAGCTGAAACCACAGGAAGGGAGGGTGTGTGTTTGTGAGGTAGTGTGTGTGTGTGGGTCTTTGTTTATCTTTGTATTTGTATGCTCAAATATTTGTTTATTCTCATCAATATGAATTGGCTGTGGTCTTCTCTGTATCAGTGTGTGGTGAAACGGCTTGTTTTGATGCAGCTAGAATGCTGGTGGTGACTTACTTTGACTGTGCACGAGGCTGGAACTAATTCCTGCATATTTATTTGGCTTGGTGTGAGCAGAGCAAGCTAAGTGCTAACCCCACTTAATATTCCTGCTTGGAGACAGTAACAGGAGCCCAGCTCAGGGGAGAGGAGAGGAGTCTCAGAGAGCCCACAGAGGAATAATACAGGAGCATTACGATGTCAAAATAATTAATTTAGGGACACCTGTATTGATTTGAAGTGCTGCTGTCTGCTATTCCAGCTGTCTTCTATTATTTTATATGTTAATTCGAGCTAGACTAATATCTGGGAGAGAGGGAAAGAGCTGTGCTGCAATAATCCTCCTGGTAAGTTCCATCTCCTTACAGCCACCCTCTCCAATTACAAATGATTCTAATGGCTCTTACTGCCTGATACTGCTACAGCTTGTCTTAATTATTGTCAAAACGTGGCCTCTTTTTTAATCATAGCCCCATTACTGCAGTTATTTTAACCTTACTATTAAGATGGATGCTGTAGGATGAGGTAGTGAAGGTGTGTGTTTATTGGTGTGTGAGTGTGTAATGTCACCTCTACCATGCCTAGGCCTATTTTACGGTTGTTTCTATCCATCCCTGATCCATCATGTACTAATATATTGTGCCGTTGGCCGGTGTGTGTGTGTGTGTGTGTGTGTGTGTGTGTGTCTGGGATGATGACATGCAGTGTGGGTGTGTGTGTGTGTGTACACATGTGTCTGGGATGATGACATGCAGTATGGGTGTGTGTGTGTGTGTACACATGTGTCTGGGATGATGACATGCAGTGTGGGTGTGTGTGTGTGTGTACACATGTGTCTGGGATGATGACATGCAGTATGGGTGTGTGTGGAGAGCCTACCGCCCTCTGCCCTCTGACCCCTGACATCTCTTGTTGTTCCTCTGGTCTCTCTACATGTGTTCATCCCTCACACCATACCTGAGTATGCCCAACACTCCCCCCCTGTCCCTCCCACTCCCCCTTCACACTCACCCCAGTCAATCACACATGCACCCCATAGTCTTTCTGGAAGCCCCTTAACAGGAGATGAGAACAGAAGAGGAAGAGTTGGAACAGGAGAGGAGAACAGAAGAGGAATAGTGGGAACAGGAGAGGAGAACAGAAGAGGAAGAGTGGGAACGGGAGAGGAGAACAGAAGAGGAAGAGTGGGAACAGGATAGGAGAACAGAAGAGGAAGAGTGGGAACAGGAGAGGAGAACAGAAGAGGAAGAGTGGGAACAGGAGAGGAGAACAGATGAGGAAGAGTGGGAACAGGAGAGGAGAACAGAAGAGGAAGAGTGGGAACAGGAGAGGAGAACAGATGAGGAAGAGTGGGAACAGGAGAGGAGAACAGAAGAGGAAGAGTGGGAACAGGAGAGGAGAACAGAAGAGAAAGAGTGGGAACAGGAGAGGAGAACAGAAGAGGAAGAGTGGGAACAGGAGAGGAGAACAGAAGAGGAAGAGTGGGTACAGGAGAGGAGAACAGAAGTGGAAGAGTGGGAACAGGAGAGGAGAACAGAAGAGGAAGAGTGGGAACAGGAGAGGAGAACAGAAGAGGAAGAGTGGGAAGAGGAGAGGAGAACAGAAGAGGAAGAGTGGGAAGATAGGTAACAGTCAGAGTGAATCATTTAGAAGTAGAAATATGGGGGGCAGGAAGGTAGAGATTTTCTGTTTTGGAGGGAGTTTTCATCCCCCCCCATTAATGCTCCATCCAATGTCCCAACCGTCTCCACTTCCACCAGGGCATTACAATGAGCGTGACACAGGTCAGTCAAGCGTGACCTGCCTGCCTTTGTGGAGCTCCTCTCATCTCAATGAGTCTGCTGCTAGAGCTGAGCCTGACTTGACTAGTGGCGCTAGCAGAGTGCTGTGGGTAAGGCCTTGAATAGACAGCCGTTAGAACAGGTGGGTTTTACAGGCCTGCATCTCTGCCTCGCATTCTCCTCATAGCCTGTGTGTATGTGTGTGTGTTTTTAACTTTGCGTTTGTCATGGCTGAGCCCACACTCCATCGTAGCTTGGCCCCAGCGGGGGTGCGACAGTCAGCCCTGCCCATGTGAGAGGCTGCGTCCGGCCTGGCGGGGAGCAGGGTAACGAGGTGTCAGAGCAGCTGAATGCTTTGTCCTGGAGGGGAGAGGAGTGGGTATGGCACAAAGACTGTCCTGCAGAGAGAGAGAGCCCTGTCTATATGTCTGTTCTTTGTGTCTGCTGTCTGTCCTCCCTCCCTGCCACGCCAGTTTGGCCAATAAAGGAAGCAGAGCCAGGCAACATTATGGCATCAGGTGGATGGACGCTTTGTGCCTGTTCACCTCCCTCTCCCTCTCTCTCCCCCACCCTCCCCTCTCTCCCCCACCCTCCCCTCTCTCCCCCACCCTCCCCTCTCTCTTAAAGTAGATGAAGAGTTAAAGTAGATGAATATTTAAAGTACATGAAGATTTAAAGTACATGAAGAGTTATAGTAGATGAAGAGTTAAAGTAGATAAAGTAGATGAAGAGTTATAGTAGATGAAGAGTTATAGTAGATGAAGAGTTAAAGTAGATAAAGTAGATGAAGAGTTAAAGTAGATAAAGTAGATGAAGAGTTAAAGTAGATGAAGAGTTATAGTAGATGGAGAGTTAAAGTAGATAAAGTAGATGAAGCGTTAAAGTAGATGGAGAGTTAAAGTAGATAAAGTAGATGAAGAGTTAAAGTAGATGAAGAGTTGAAGTAGATGAAGAGTTATAGTAGATGAAGAGTTAAAGTAGATAAAGTAGATGAAGAGTTAAAGTAGATGAAGAGTTAAAGTAGATAAAGTAGATGAAGAGTTAAAGTAGATGAAGAGTTAAAGTAGATGAAGAGTTATAGTAGATGGAGATTTAAAGTAGATAAAGTAGATGAAGAGTTAAAGTAGATGAAGAGTTAAAGTAGATAAAGTAGATGAAGAGTTAAAGTAGATGAAGAGTTAAAGTAGATGAAGCGTTAAAGTAGATAAAGTAAACTCTCTCTCTCTCTCTCCCTCTCTCTCCCTCTCTCTCCTTATCTGTCCCTCTCTTTATCTCTCCATCCCTCCCTCTCCACCTCCCGCTCTCTCCACCTCTATCGCACCTTCCCTCCCTCTCCCTCCCTCTTTCCTTGTGCTGCATATGCATCACTGAGTGATGATGTGAGAGGCCAGGCTAGGTGGTGAGCCTCTTGTGTTAGCTGTTTGTGATCTCTCAGCCACGGCTTCTTGTCTTGTGTTAGCTGTTTGTGATCTCTCAGCCAAGGCTTATTGTCTTGTGTTAGCTGTTTGTGTTCTCTTAGCCACGGCCTCTTGTCTTGTGTTAGCTGTTTGTGTTCTCTCAGCCACGGCCTCTTGTCTTGTGTTAGCTGTTTGTGTTCTCTCAGCCACGGCCTCTTGTCTTGTGTTAGCTGTTTGTGTTCTCTCAGCCACGGCTTCTTGTCTTGTGTTAGCTGTTTGTGTTCTCTCAGCCACGGCCTCTTGTCTTGTGTTATCTGTTTGTGTTCTCTCAGCCACGGCCTCTTGTCTTGTGTTAGCTGTTTGTGATCTCTCAGCCACGGCCTCTTGTCTTGTGTTAGCTGTTTGTGTTCTCTCATCCACAGCCTCTTGTCTTGTGTTAGCTGTTTTTGTTCTCTCAGCCACGGCCTCTTGTCTTGTGTTAGCTGTTTTTGTTCTCTCAGCCACGGCCTCTTGTCTTGTGTTAGCTGTTTGTGTTTGCCCTCCTCTAATATATGAACTGCTCTACTCCAGTGCCCACCTCCTCCTCCCATTATATCACTGAGGATGTGTTTTTTCTGTGTTTGTTTGCCCTCTCCAGCTCTAGAGGGGCTTCATCTAACTGCTCTCCGTTATTAGGCCCACGGCAGGGGGGTGATGGACACCTCTGTGCATCCTCTGCTCTATGGAGGGAGTGATGGGTCAGCACTTTATGAAGGCCATTTGTGTGTTTGTGCTATTGTCGTCTCTGGTTCTCTCTCAGGGCCTGATCTAAGGACAGGCAGGCAGGCAGGCATGCAGACAGGCAGGCAGGCAGGCAGGCAGGCAGGCAGGCAGGCAGGCAGGCAGGCAGGCAAGACAGACAAGACAGACAAGACAGACAGACAGGCTCCCTGAGTCTGTCTATGTGGCTGTAGAGAACATAATAGTTTTTCATCAGGGTTATTGCACCGGGAGCAGTGTTTTTTACCCTCTTGTTGTTTCCCATACAGAGGCCTCTGATGTGCATTTAAACCATTACGGCCTGTTTCTCTCTGCTCTGTTGTTCTTGTACTACAGCAGAACACTGGTCTCAGACACATAACACTTTCCTTTAATTACAAACAGGGAAAGGCCTCCATCATTGCATTGTTTGTACTGTTAAGGTCATATTCTTGTGATGATGCAGTGGAACATTTAAAGCTTAGACCTTGTAAACAGAATAGTGTTCATAGTATCCATCCACCCACCACACCTTAACCCTCTGATCTCTCTTACCGCATTCACATCTTTCCTGGTGATCATAGGCTGCATTTACACAGGCAGCCCAATTCTAATATTTTTCCATTAATTGGTCTTTTGACCAATCAGATCAGCTCTTTTGCCAATAATTGGTATTTTGACCAATTAGATCAGCTCTTTTTCCCATAACTGGGCAAACTATCAG
Source organism: Salvelinus fontinalis (assembly GCF_029448725.1). Lineage (NCBI taxonomy): Eukaryota > Metazoa > Chordata > Actinopteri > Salmoniformes > Salmonidae > Salvelinus > Salvelinus fontinalis. The sequence goes on along the minus strand of NC_074688.1, from coordinate 7,310,285 downwards.
AATGGGTCTTCCTGTTTAAACACAGCCATTTAGTCAACGGCATGGTCTGAATGATCCAGTCATACATGAAAAGTAGCATTAACACAGCAGTAGAACTGTTCAGGTAAGGCACACGAAGTAGCAGGAACAAGCTGATTTCCATCCACTCTCACGGTGGCCGTGGTTCATCAAGTGAAGACCTCTGGCCCTTCTGAAACCACCAGTGTTTGATTACTGTTAGAGTAATTGGATTTAAAACACAGGGACAAGAGGAAAGACAAACATCAGAATCAACGATGAACCAATCACAGAATCACACAGAACAGAATGGTTAAAGGCAGGAATCCCCCTGGACTACAAATCCCTTTTCACAAATCCCATTGTTTGGAAACCATGAAACCGGATTCCTGTAACAAGTCTCTGATCAGAGGAGACGTGGCCCAAAGGAGACAATTAGAGCAGAACGGCCCTGCCTGGCCCTGGCTCTTTATGCACCCTTCACTTCCTGACTCATCCTCCTGCCTCTCCCCCTGCCTCTCCCCCTGCCACCTCCCCAGCCCAGCATCCTGCCTCTCTCCCTGCCCCCCCCCCCCCCCCCCGCCCCCAGCCCTGCTCTCTCCTCCTGCAGCTGAGCCTTTTAATGCCCTGGATGGGGAGCGTGTTCACGCAACACACTGACCAATCTACGCTGTTAGCCCACTGACTGACCCCTCATTAAACACACACAGCACACATACACTGGAAAGTATCAGGTAGTGTGTGTGTGTGTTGATGTTGTTGTTGTGTCTTTGCGTTTGTTGCGTGTCAAGCAAGACCCTGATGGTTAGGGTGCGTGTTAGTGTGTGTGTGTGTGTGTGTGTGTGTGTGTGTGTGTGTGTGTGTGTGTGTGTGTGTGTGTGTGTTGATGTTGTGTCTTTGTGTTTGTTGCGTTTCAAGCCAGACCCTGATGGTAGGGTGTGTGTTAGTGTGTGTGTGTGTTAGTGTGTGAAGTCTTCCCAGTAGACATGGCACTCCCCTTTGACTTGTGGCACTTCAATTAGACAAACCAAGCACTGTAAACTTCCATGGAAACGTGTTGGCAGGAAGAACAGTTGTTCTAAGTCTGGGAGCAGTTGGTGGCAGTTATCCAGTTGTTAATTCCAGTAATTTTGCCCTGCTTCACTTCTGATTAAAGTGAATGAGGATCATTTCTTGTTTATGGTTTGGCCCCCTCCTGTGAGCCTGGGAGCCTGAGGACAGTTGTCTGAGACAAAGTGGAGCAGTAGAAAGAGATGGGAACTCTGTCAGACTGACACACCATCAACACATACAGTACTGTTACTGTACACACTATACCACACGTGTACACTGCCTTCAAAAAGTATTCACACCCCTTGACTCTTTTCAAATGGTGTGGTTTTATAGCCTGAATTTTTTTTATTAAATTGAGATTTTGTGTCACTGGCTTACACACAATATCTCACACAGGCAATGTGGAATTATGTTTTTAGAAATGTTTATTAATTAAAAATGAAAAGCTGAAATGTCTTGAGTCAATAAGTATTCAACCCCTTTGTTATGGCAAGCCGAAATAAGTTCAGAAGAAAAAATGTGTCACATAACATGTAGCATGGACTCACTCTGTGTGCAATAATACTGTAGCATCTAACATTATTTTTGAATGATTACCTCATCTCTGTACCCCACACATGTAAGGTCAATCAATTATCTGTAAGGTCACTCAGTCAAGCAGTGAATTTCAAACATAGATTCAACCAGAAAGACCAGGGAGGTTTTCAATGCCTCACAAAGAAGGGCACCTATTGGTAGATGGGTGAAATAAAAAATAAAAAAATACATTGAATATCCCTTTGAGCATGGTGAAGTTATTCACTACAATTTGGATGGTGTATCAATACACCCAGTCACTACAAAGATACAGACATCCTTCCTAACTCATTTGCCAGAGAGGAAGGAAACCACTCAGGGATTTCACCGTGACTTTAAAACAGTTACAGAGTTTAATGGCTGTGATAGGAGAAAACTGAGGATGGATCAACAACATTGTAGTTACTCCACAATACTAACTTAAATAACAGTGAAAAGAAGGAAGCCTGTACAGTATACACATATTCATTCTATTTGCAGTAAGGTGCAAAAGGAAAACTGCAACAAATGTGGCAAAGAAATGTACTTTATGCCCTGAATACAAAGTGTTATGATTGGGGAAAATCCAACAAAACATATCACTGAGTACTACTCTTCATATTTTCAAGCATGATGGTGGCTGCATCATGTTATTGATCAGCAAGGACTTGGGAGTTTTTAGGATAAAAATACATGGAATAGAGCTAAGCACAGGCAAAATCTTACAGGAAACTCTGGTTCAGTCTGCTTTCCAACAGACCCTGGGAGACAAATTCACCTTTCAGCAGGTCAACAACCTAAAACACAAGGCCAAATATACAGTGGTTGTTTACCAAGCTGAAATGGAATGTTCCTGAGTGGCCTAGTTACAGTTTTGACTTAAATCGGTTTGAAAATCTATGACAAGATTTGAAAATGGCTCTCTAGCAATGATCAGCAAGCAACATGACAGAGCTTGAAGCATTTAAAAAAGAATTCAATCTAGGTGTGCAAAGCTCTTAGAGACTTACCTACAAAGACTCACAGCTGTAATCACTGCCGAAGGTGATTCTAACATGTATTGACTCAGGGGTGTGAATACTTATAAAAATGTGATATTTCTGTATTTCATTTCGCTAGTGCACGATGTGACAAGAACATCCCTGCCGGTCAAACCCTCCCCTAACCCGGACGACGTTGAGCCAATTGTGCACCGCCCCATGGGTCTCCCGGTCGCGACCGGCTGCGACAGAGCCTGAACTCGAACCAGGATCTCTAGTGGCACAGCTAGGACTGTGATACAGTGCGTTACACCACTGCGCCACTTGGGAGGACAGCATTTTTTTTTTTTTTATCAATTTTGAATTATGGCTGCATCACCAGAAAATGTGGAATAAGTCAAGTGGTATGAATACTTTCTGAAGGCTCTGTATCACCACTACACTATCCTCTGTTAGTGTACACTATACCACACATGTTTTACCACTACACTATCCTCTGTTGGTGTACACTATACCACACATTTTTAACCACTACACTATCCTCTGTTGGTGTACACTATACCACACATGTTTAACCACTACACTATCCTCTGTTAGTGTACACTATACCACACATTTTTAACCACTACACTATCCTCTGTTAGTGTACACTATACCACACATGTTTAACCACTACACTATCCTCTGTTAGTGTACACTATACCACACATGTTTTACCACTACACTATTCTCTGCAATTAGACTGCACGATGACAATGTTTAAATCAATGGTTCAGATTGGTGTTTCACTTGGAGGCTTTGGTAGTTGTATTAGTCTTTGAGAAGGGAAGAGAGAGGGAGGGAGGAAAGGATCTGAGGGATGTGAAAGAGGAGAACATAAAGATTTTGGTGGGGTAGACACTAGAAAGGCTAGGGAGGTGTGAGAGGCATGAGAGAAGACTAACAAGAGAATGGGAAGAGGTGTACAGGAAGAGGGAGGTTGGTTGGCTGATATGTCTGTGCCTATTGTCTGGAGCCCCTGCTGCTGTCGCCTGGAGCCACCGCCACCCAGTCACAGAATAGGACGTAGTTAGATCTGCCTAGCCCTATTCCTTTCTGCACACAGACAGTCAATTAGAGATTCATTAATATGGCAGATGAGTTGTTATGGATTGAATAAGTGACCTGGGCTGTGGAGCAGTGGGCATGGTTGTGGAGACTAGGAGGTTTGGGTCCGTGGGGAAATGAGAGGCTCCTCACCCTGGCCCTATATTAATAACTTCTGTTTAGTCTTGATAATGTCAGCTAATTAGTTAATCAAAGACAATGGAACCAGTACATACACCTCCTGCTGAAGCAGCTTTTGTCTGGGTCAATGAACAAAATAACCAGTGACTAGAGCCAGGAAATAATCTTCAATTCACATCCTACCTCCATGTCTTGGCTGGCTGGCTGTCACTGCTGGGGTGGCAGGTAGCCTGGTGGTTAGAGCGTTGGGCCAGTAATCGAAAGGTTGCTAGATCGAATCCCCGAGCTGACAAGGAACAAATCTGTCGTTCTGCCCCTGAACAAGGCAGTTAACCCACTGTTCCCTGGTAGGCCATCATTGCAAATAAGAAATTGTTCTTAACTGACTTGCCAGGTTAAATAAAAAATGGTAACCTTTGTGGGTATGGTGTAGCCAAGGCTCACAGAAGACATTCATCACATTGGTTAATTGAATTCACACTAATTGATGAATGAGAAAATTACACAATGGTATATAATGATATGCTATAGCATCTAATGAAACAATGTAATAGGATAATGTTAAAACATGAGATGCTGTCCATGCATTAAGACTAGTCCAAGAGGTTGGATTTAAAGCCTGCCCAGGTTGGGTGGGATGAAACACAGTGGGCATTGACCAACTGTCCCAGCAGACTTTGTACCTGCCATCATTTAATGAGTAATACCCTGTTTCCCCATAATCAATTAGCAGACTGTTCATTAGTGGGTCCATTCATTATGTTGGTGTGTCAGGGACTGGACAGGAGGGTCGTGGTGTGGTCCTGCTGTCGCCCCTGGGATGGTGGCGCCCTTCTCCCGTGGCCCCTCAGACATGACAGGGCTCACACACCATCCTGCATCTAAACAGGATATACACAGCCATTACTCTGCTGTTACACAGCCAAGGAAGAGTCACTCTATACACTCTAGTGAACAACACGTTAGTGTTACACAGCCAAGGAAGAGTCACTCTGCACACTCTAGTGAACAACACGTTAGTGTTACACAGCCAAGGAAGAGTCACTGCACACTCTAGTGGACAACACGTTAGTGTTACACAGCCAAGGAAGAGTCACTCTGCACACTCTAGTGAACAACACGTTAGTGTTACACAGCCAAGGAAGAGTCACTCTGCACACTCTAGTGAACAACACGTTAGTGTTACACAGCCAAGGAAGAGTCACTCTGCACACTCTAGTGAACAACACGTTAGTGTTACACAGCCAAGGAAGAGTCACTCTGCACACTCTAGTGAACAACACGTTAGTGTTACACAGCCAAGGAAGAGTCACTCTGCACACTCTAGTGAACAACACGTTAGTGTTACACAGCCAAGGAAGAGTCACTCTGCACACTCTAGTGGACAACACGTTAGTGTTACACAGCCAAGGAAGAGTCACTCTGCACACTCTAGTGAACAACACGTTAGAGTTACACAGTCAAGGAAGAGTCACTCTGCACACTCTAGTGAACAACACGTTAGTGTTACACAGTCAAGGAAGTGTTGAATTAGCGTTACACGACCACGTTAGCATCCTAGTAGTACTTCTCATTATGAGACATTCCATTACCCGTGTTCCTCCCAGCCCTCTCCTCTCCCGTGTTGCGCTAGCTAGCTAGTGAGCTGCAGTAGATATCATTAATGTAGCACAGATGTTCCATTATTCCCCCGTGTTTCAGGCCTCATTGCTGGAGCCTACCAGTATGCTACTGCTGCTGCTGCTACTGCATTAGCTCCCAAGCTCTTTTCAGTGCATTTTTTTATTTAAGCACACTTAGATTTGCTACATGTGTGTGGTATATGTGTGTGTGCGTGCGCGTATGTATCATGCATGTGTGTGTGTGTGTCTCTGCATGATAAAAATGGCTAGAGCGGTTGAGAGTGTGGCTCTGTGTAATTGCCAGTGGTGTAGAGGTATGATTAGGGGCAGAGGGAGATTAAAACGGTAAGATATATGGCCCTATGATGGATGAGAGCTGTTTGGGGATCAATTAAGCAATAATAAATTAATTCTGCTAGTGACAAGCTCATTAAGCACTTGGTAAAAGGGAGGAGGAAACGTGTCACACATTTCTTCCTTGTCCTTGCCTGCCTTGTCTCTTGCGATGGGAACGAGGAGGAAGGAAGTGATGTGAAATCAATCACTGATAGAGTTACAGTCTAATATGAGCTAGTATTATTTATCTAATACCTAATGTGCTCCTTCAAGCCACCAGTGAGTACTGTAGAGTGGAGGTATTTTCTCAGGCTGTGATTGTCATGTTCTGGGTCTGTTCTGGTTGTTGGGTTGGTGGAACTGCCTACTGAGCATCTTGGTTGGACTGCTAAATAGTTAAATAGTTAACCAAATAGATCTGCATTGACTCTTTTTGCACTAACTCTTTTGAGCCAGATGCTACTGTTGACCATCTGTCACTTTATTCCTAGTTATATGTACATATCTACATGAATTACCTCGTACCCCCGCACATCCACTCAGTACTGGCACAACGTGTATATAGCCAAGTTATTATCGTTACTCATTGTGTTTTTATTGTTACGTGTTTTACTTTTCTATTATTTCTCTATTTTCCTTCTGCATTGTTGGGAACGGCCCGTAAGTAAGCAATTCACTGTTATTCCACACCGGTTGTTTACGAAGCATGTGACAAATAATATTTGATTTGAATTGATCAGACACTAAACTGAGGAGACCTGCAGAACCATTTGACCTCTCTATGTTGTGTCACAACAGAATTCTATCCTGGTATTCCACATCCTGGCTCCATCCTTTGTGTTGTGTTGTTGCAGATTGTGGCGTGAGCAGAACATAACAGAGAAGAATCAGCTCATTACGGGAGGTGCTCCTATCTAAGAGCCGCTGAGTGACTCAGCCAGGGGAGCGAACAGATGTGAGCAACAGCTGCCATGTTGAGTGTCAACCTTCTCCAAGCTGTCAGACTCCATTTTCCCTGCGCCGCGTGCCCCTAAATAATGTGTTGTCTTAATTAATTTGCTACCATGTAATGGATTCTAATATTTAACATGATCCCGTTGCAGTGCGCAATTAGTGGCTAGTTCCACCTAGTAACACTTCCATATTAATGAAGTGTCCCAGGGGTTGGAGCGGCTGCTGTGGTGGGAGTGGTGACGGTATGCAGATTGTGCCATAGGAGCGGGCAGCTGGATAGATGTGTACCCAGATTGGCAGGTGGCAAGCCAGTGGTGGAGGGCCCATCAGTCTGCCTGGTGCTGCAGGTGCTGTCTCGCCATGGCACCTGGGCAGGGGTGACCCCCATCCCCCGGCTCACAGGAGGAAGGCAGAGACGAGAAAACGGAGGCCAGTGCCAGGCTACAGTGGGCATGCTCAGTCCAGTGCCAGGCTACAGTGGGCATGCTCAGTCCAGTGCCAGGCTACAGTGGGCATGCTCAGTCCAGTGCCCAGGCTACAGTGGGCATGCTCAGTCCAGTGCCAGGCTACAGTGGGCATGCTCAGTCCAGTGCCCAGGCTACAGTGGGCATGCTCAGTCCAGTGCCCAGGCTACAGTGGGCATGCTCAGTCCAGTGCCAGGCTACAGTGGGCATGCTCAGTCCAGTGCCAGGCTACAGTGGGCATGCTCAGTCCAGTGCCAGGCTACAGTGGGCATGCTCAGTCCAGTGCCCAGGCTACAGTGGGCATGCTCAGTCCAGTGCCCAGGCTACAGTGGGCATGCTCAGTCCAGTGCCCAGGCAGATGTCTGTTCAGGGGGTAGCCCTGGGGGGTGAGGGGATGTTTTAGGGGTCTCTGTTTGTGTTTAATCTGGCCAGTGAAGAGCAGTGAGGAGACTGTAGAGAGGATGTTAGTGTGAGCCCTGCTGTTGCTTCCCCTCCTGAGACAACCTCTCCTGCCCTCTTCCCTAGCTTCTCTCTGGTGAGGAGTGGGGACATGTTCCATTAACAAGCAGAGGCAGGATTGGAATCAGCCTTTCAGTTTTGTTCTTGCCATCTGATTCACCCTGCTCTCTGCTGCCTGTTTGCTAACATGCAGTGTCATCAAGCATGGCATGGTTGAGTTGTGCCATATAGTCAGACCTCTCAGGGGTTGACGGGGGTGTTGTAGCTCGGTGGTTGGCATGACTTTCTCTGTGTCCTTTATGATTCTGCCTTACAGCAGTTTGGGGGAAATTGTTGCCAATTAAGGTGGAATGTGTGAAATTCAGAGGCATGTCAGCTTAGTCACTAGACAACTGAGGTATTTTACCTCCCTCCTTCAGAGAGAGAGAGAGAGAGAGAGGTGGCGCTCCCTCCATCCCCAGCCTGTTTGTGTTCTGTGATGTATGGAGGGAAACAGATTGCAGTCTTCATTAAGCCGTGAAGTTGTTTCCATCCTGACAGCAGTGGAGGCTGCTGAGGGGAGGACGGCTCATAATAATGTCTGGAATGGAGTCAATGGAATGGTATCAAGCATGTGGTTTCCATGTATGTCTGTCCGTCTGTCTGTCCATCTGTCCATCTGTCCATCTGTCCGTCTGTCCGTCTGTCCGTCCGTCCGTCTGTCTGTCTGTCTGTCCGTCTGTCTGTCCGTCCGTCTGTCTGTCTGTCTGTCCGTCCGTCCGTCTGTCCATCTGTCCGTCCGTCTGTCTGTCCGTCCGTCTGTCCGTCCGCCCGCCCGTCCGTCCGTCCGTCCGTCCGTCCATCTGTCCGTCCGCCCGTCCGTCTGTCCGTCTGTCCGTCTGTCCGTCTGTCCGTCTGTCCGTCTGTCCGTCTGTCCGTCTGTCTGTCTGTCTGTCTGTCTGTCTGTCTGTCTGTCTGTCTCTTTTTCTATCTTTATCTCTCTCTTTCTACCCCCTTTCACTCCTAAACAACTATAGAGCTTTGTTCCCTGTGAGGCACTTCCCATTTAGGGACAGAACTAGGTCTTATTGAATATGGATCATGGCCGGGTAATGACTGTGTCTGGAGGCCAGACCATTGGAGGCTGAAAGATTGGGAATCAGATAAATTCTGTGTGGAAATGAAATCCTAAAGGCCAAGGTGCTTTATCACTGGCCTGGTAGTGTCTGTCATTCCCTCTGCTGTCTGCATCCCAGCTGAATTATAACCCGCAGAGAGGAGAGAAGAGAGGGATGACTACTGACTACAACCCATAGACTATAACTCTCTCTCGTTCTCGCTCTCTCTCATTCTCTCTCTCTCTCTCTCTCTCTCTCCCTCCCCCCTCTCTCCCCCCTTTATCTATCTCTCTCCCCCTTTCTCTACCTCTGTCCCCCCTCTCCCCCCTTTCGATCTCTCTCTCCCCCTCTCCCCCTTTCTCTATCTCTCTCCCCCTCTCCCCCTTTTCTCTATTTCTTTCTCCCCCCTCCCCCCTTTCTCTATATCTTTCTCCCCCCTCTCCCACCTATCTCTATCTCTCTCCATCTCTATCCCCCTTTCTCTATCTCTCTCCCCCTCTCCCCCCTTTCTCTATCTCTCTCCCCCCTTTCTCTATCTCTCTCCCCCTCTCTCCCCCTCTCCCCCCCTTTCCCTTTCTCTCGCTCTTTCTTATTAATGGCCTCCTCTTTTAATCATACAATGATGAAAGCTGTTTTCTATGTTTAATTGGCGGTCAGGACTTCTCAATGTCTTTGTTCTGTGTAGTTCCAGTCTTCAGTGGCATACATTTGTATGAGCTGAATTGGTGAGCTCAACCCTGTGAGCAGATAAAGTGGCCTAGGAGGGTAGAGCAGCGGGTACCTTGGTGGAGTACTACTGCAGTTGTTCTGCTGACATGGCCTTTACTCATTACTAGAAGAATAAACCGTCTTCACACATTCCTAAATGAAAATAAATATACTGAGATATTCTCCAGCTTTTAAAAAGTACACACCATAACAACAACAAAAAGCCATCTGCCACAGTTCTTTAGGGGCTTGCTTGTCTTTGTAGTGTTTCACTTCCATCCAATGGAAAGAAGGCAATATTTTAAAACCACAGATACATGAACTCTTTATTGCCCTCTATATATACCTTAACCAGGCCATATATTCTGGCTAGCAACCATCACTTTGAAATACCCACCTGCTACAGTCAATTGGGGTCCACCAAATCAATTCCAACGCTCTCCCAATCTCCTCCTCCCTGCACCCCTTTCTCCAACCCTCTCTCTCTCTCTCTCTTTTGCTCTCCTCTCTCTCTCTCTCTCGCTCTCTCTCTCTCTCTCTCTCTCTCTCTCTCTCTCTCTCTCTCTCTCTCTCTCTCTCTCTCTATTTCTCTCCTCTCTCCTCCAATTGTTTTTTTATGAAGTGGCTTGGGATGTGGCAGCTGGTGAGTGTTTCCACCATTTATTGTTTACAAAAGAAAGGTGGACCAAAAGAGAAAAGTCAATTTTGTGGCCACAGCCCAGTGGCTTCCTATTAGATTGTAAATATGTAACTGTTATTAAGGAGCGTGTTGTAGAGAACGCTTTGGTGGCTTCACAAATAGGTACTGGAAGAGGGTCCTGAAGGGTAATGACCCCTTCCCCTGTAAACACACACCCACACACAGACACACACACACGGTTGCGCACCAGCCCCATCCAGTGTTCTGCACATAATTGCGTGTTTAAGAATTATTTAAAAGCATTCTATATGTTTTCATGGGTGCTACGATTTTTCAAACAAGTCTTTCTAATTCAACAAGACACCTCTATAAGTCAACAATGGAAAGGTACAAACACATCTAGAATGATATCCTACTGAGAACATGATGTTTCACCAAGCCCCTGATAGCAACGTTACACAGGCATGTCTATAATGATAATACTCTGCCTTTTCACACAGTGGAGAGACACAGTACAGTGGTGAGCTTGTTATGTTGTTGAAGGTTAGAGGAGAGAGAGCGTGGTAATATTTA